>NW_027202629.1:0-186778 GCF_024711535.1 Dipodomys merriami
ACCCTATCCCTAATCCTCACACTCACCCTCACCCTGAACCCAACCCTAAGTCTCAACCTCACCCTCAACCTCACCCTAACCCTAACCCAAACCCTCATCTTAACCCTCACCCTCACACTCACCCTAACCCTCACCCTCACCCTAACATCACCCTAACCCTAACCCTCACCCTTACCCTCACCCTAGCCCTAACCCTCATACTAACCCTAAACCTCACCCTAAACCTAACACTCAACCTAACATTTACCCTCACCCTAACACTGAGCCTAAACCTAACATGAACCCTCACACTATCCCTAAAATACACCCTAACCCTAAACCTCACATTAACCCTAACCCTCACCCTAACCCTAACCCTATCCCTCACCCTAACCCTCACTCTAACCCTAACCCTGACCCTAACCCTCACCCTGTCCATAACCCTCATCCTAACCCTAACCCTGACCCTAACCCTAACCCTCACCCTCTCCCTTAGGCTCGGACTAAGCCTAAGCCTAAGACTAAAACTAACCCTTACACTCACACTGAAACTCACCCTAACCCTAAAAGTAACAGTCACCCTAACCCTAACCCTCACACTAACTCTCACCGTAACACTAACACTAACCATAAACCTCACCCAAACCCCAACCCTAACCCTCACCCTCACCCTCACCCTCCGCCTAACACTAAGACTATCCCTAACCCCAACCCTAACCCTAAAACTAACCCTAAACCTAACCCTCACCCTAACCCTCACTCTAACCCTGACCGTAACCCTCACCCTCACCTTAGCCCATACCCTAACCCTAAGCCTAAACCTAACCCTCACCTTAAACCTCACTCTAACCCTAACCCCAACCCTCACCCTAACCCTAACCCTCACCTCACCCTCACCATAACTCTAATCCTAACCTTAACCCTAACCCTAACCCTCACACTCACCCTCTCCTTAACCCTAATCCTAATCCTAACCCTAACCCTAACACTCACCCCCACCCTAAACCTCACGCTAACCCTAACCCTAACACAAACCATAACCCTAACCCTCACCCTACACTAACTCTAACCCTAAACCTCACCTTAACCCTAAACCTCACCCTAACACTTGCCTTCACACAAAAACTCACCTTAACCCGAACACTAACCCTCACACTAACCCTAACCATCACCCTAAACTTAAAACTCACTCTAACCCTAACCCTAAACTTCAACCTTGCCCTAACCCTAACCATTACCCTAACCCTATCACTCACCCTAACCGTAACCCCCACCCTCAACCTCAAGCTGGGCCTAAGCCTAAGCATAAGCCTAAGACTAACCCGAACCCTCACACTCACCCTCACCCTAACCCTAATCGTAACCGTAACCATAACCGTAACCCTCACACTAAACCTCACCCTAACCCTAACACTAACCCTATCCCTAACCCTCACCTAACCCTCACCCTAACACTTAACCTTCACCATTACCATAACACTCACCCTCAGACTAACCCTCACCTTTACCCTTACTGTCACCCTCACCCTAACCCTCACCCTAACCGTAATCATCATTCTAACACTCACCCTAACTGTAACCCTAACCATCACCCTAACCGTAACCCACACCCTCAACTTCAGCCTCAGCCTATCCCTAAGCCTAAGCCTAACCCTAACCCTAAACATCACCCTCATCCTAGCCCTCAGCCTAACCCTAATCCTAACCCTAACCCTCATCCTAACCCTCAACCTAACCATAACCCTAACCATCACTCAAAAGCGAATTCTCATCCCCATTATCACCCTCATCCTAATCCTAAGCCTAAGCCTAACCCTAACCCTAATCCACACACTCACCCTCACTGTAACCCTAATCCTAAACCTAACCCTAACCCTAAACCTAATCCTAAACCTCACCCTCACCCTCACCCTAAACCTAACGCTCACCATAACCCTAACCCTCACCCTCAAAGTAACCCTAACCCTAAACCTCATCCTAACGCTAACCCTAACCCTCACCCTCACTGTAGCCCTCACTTAACCCTAATCCTAACCCTAAACCTCATCCTAACCCTCACCCTAACCCTAAAACCCTAACCCTCATCCTAACCCTAACACTATCCCCCTCACACTCATACTCGGCCTAAGCCTAAGCCTAAGACTAAGACTAACCGTAACCCTCACACTCACCCTAACCCTCACCCCAACCCTAACACTAACCCTCACCCTCACCTTAGCCCATACTCGAACCCTAAGCCTAAACCTAACCCTCACACTTACCCTCACTCTCACCCTCACCCTAAGTCTAATCCTAACCCTAACCCTCACACTCACCCTCATCGTAAACCTAATTGTAACACTAACCCTAACACTAACCCTCACCCTAATGCTAACTCTAACCCTAAACCTCATCCTCACCCAAACCCTAACCCTCACCCTCATCTTCACCTTCTGCCTAACACTAAGCCTATCCCTAAACCCAGCCCTAACCCTAACACTAACCCTAAACCTAACTCTCACACTAACCCTCAAAATAAACCTCACCCTAACCCTCAACCTCACCCTCACCCTAAACCTAACCCTAATTCTCACACTCAACATAACCATAACGGTCACACTCACACTCACCCTCAGCTTAAACATAAGCCTAAAAATAACCCTAACCCTAAACCTCACACTCACCCTCACCCTAAACCTAAACCTAACCATAAACTTAACCCTCACACTCACCCTCACCCTCACTCTAACCCTAACCGAAACCCTCAACCGAACCCTCACCCTCACCCTCAACCTAACCCTAACCCTCACCCTAACCCTCAACCTAACCCTACCCCTAACGCTAACACACATCCTAACCCTAATCTCCAACCTAATTAGATCCCTAACCCTAACGCTAACACTCATCCTAACCCTAACCTCCAACCTAACCCTAACGCTCACCCTAACCCTAACGTGAACCCTCACCCTAACCCTAACACTCAACCCAACCCTTACCTTCACCCTAACCCTAAACCTCACCCTAACCCTAACTCTCACGCTCACAGTCACCCTCAGCCTAACCCTAAACTTAAGCCTAACGCCATCCCAAACCCTCACACACACCCTCACACTAAACCTAACACTACGACTCACCCTCACCCTCAACCTCACCCTAACGCTAACCCAAACCCTCAACTTAACCCTCACCCTCACCCTAACCCTAACCCTCACCCTCACCCTGAACATCACCCTAACCCTAATACTCACCGTTTCCCTCACCCTAGCCCTAACCCTCATACTAACCCTAAACCTCACCCTAAACCTAAACCTCAACCTAACCCTAACCCTCACACTAACCCTAACCCTAACCCTAACACTAAACCTACCCTTAACCCTACCCCTCACTCTAACCCTAAACCCAACCCTAACCCTCACACTCACCGTCACCCTAACACTCACCCAACCCTAACACTCAACCAAACCCTAACCCTCATACTCTCCCGAACACTAAGCCTCACACTATCACTCACACTCATCCTCAACCTAAACCTCACCCTAACCCTAACCCTCACCCTAACCTCACCTTTACCCTCAACCTAACCCTCACCCTCAACCTAACAGTAACCGTAACCCTAACCCTAAACCTCACCCTAATCCTCACCCTAACCCTATGCCTAACCCTCACCATCACGCTAACCTTTAACATTACCCTCAGCCTAACCCTCACACAAACCCTAACCCTCAACCTAACCCTAACTCTAACCGTCACCCTCACCCTCACGCTCACCCTCAGCCTAACTGTAAACCTAAACCTACTCCTAACACTAACATTCACCTTCACCCTCACACTAAACCTAATCCTAAACCTAACCCTAAGTCTAAGACTCACACTCACCCTCACCGTCACCCTGACCCTAAGCCTCACTGTCACACTCACACTCACCCTCACCCTAACCCTAACCATAACTCTAACCCTAAACCTCACCCTAAACCTAACCCTAACACTCACCCTCAATCTAACCTTTAACCTTACCCTCACACTAACCCTAACCCTCACCCTAACCCTAACCCTCACCCTAACCCTCACTCTCACCATAGACCTCACCCTAACCCTAATCCTAACCCTAACCCTCACCCTAAACCTAACCCTCAACCTAACCCTAACCCTCACCCTCATCTAACCCTCACCCTAACCCAACCCTAACCCTCACCCTAACCCTCACCTTAACCCTAACCCTCACACTAAACAAACCCTAACACTCACCCTAACCCACACACTAACCCTAATGCTAACCCTAATCCTAACCATAACCCTCACCCTAAACCTAAACCTCAACCTAACCCTAACCCTCACACTCATCTAACCCTCACCCTAACCCAACACTAACCCTCATCCTAACCCTCACCCTAACCCTAACCCTCACCCTAACCTAACCCTAACACTCACCCGAACCCTCACACTAGCCCTAATGCTAACCCTAACCCTCACCCTCACACTAACCCTTCAAACTAACCCTTAAACTCACAGTAACCCTAACCCTAACACTAACCCTCAACCTCACCCTAAACCTCAGCCAAACCCTAACCCTCACCCCAACACTTACCCTCACCCTAACTCTCATCCTAACGCTAACCCTAACGCTAAACCTCACTTCACTCGCAACCTCACTTTAACCGTAACCCTAACACTAACCCTAACAATAACCCTCACACTAACCCTAACCCTCACACTAACCTTCACCCTCAACCTCACCCTAACCCTCACCCTCATCTTAACGCTAACCATAAACCTAACCCTGAACCTCACCCTAACCCTCACCCTAACCCTAAACCTAACCCTCACCCTCTCCCTAACCTTTAGACTTCACCTCACCCTAACCCTCACACTAAACCTAACCCTCACCCTAACCCTAACCCTAACCGTCACCCTCATCCTCACGCTCACCCTCAGCCTAACTTTAAACCTAACGCTACTCCTAACACTAACCCTCAACTTCACCGTCACACTAACCCTAACCCTAAGCCTAAGCCTAACCCTCACACTCACCCTCACCCACAACCTAAGCCTCACTGTCACCCTCACGCTCACCCTCACCCTAACCCTAACCCTAACCCTCACGCTAAGCCTATCTCTCACCCTAACCATAAACCTCACAATCACCCTCACCCTCACCTCACCCTAACCCTAAACCTAAACCTAACCCTCACCCTAAACGTCACCCTAACCCTAATGCTAACTCTAACCCTCACACTCACCCTAAACCTCACGCTAACCCTTAATCTCACCGTAAATCTAAACCTAACCCTAACCCTCACTCTGACCGTAACCCTCACCCTAAACCTAATCCTAACCCTAGCCCTCACCCTCACCCTCAACCTCACCCTACCCCTAACGCTAACCTCACCCTAAACCTAAACTCGAACCTAACCCTAACCCTAGCCCTACCACTAAGCCTCACCCTAAACCTAAACCTCATCCTAACCCTAACCCTCAACCTCACAGTCACCCTCAGCCTAACCCTAAAGCTAAGCCTAACCCTATCCCTAATCCTCACACTCACCATCACCCTAAACCTAACCCTAAGTCTCACCCTCACCCTCAACCTCACCCTAACCCTAACCCAATCCCTCAACTGAACCCTCAACCTCACCCTAACACTCACCCTAACGCTAACTCTCACACTCACCATAACCCTCAACTTTAACCTTACCCTCACCCTAACCCTCATCCCAACCCTCACCCTATCCCTAATCCTAACCCTCAACCTAACACTTACACTCACTCTAACACTAACCCTAACCCTAACACTAACTCTCACACTAAACCTCACCCTAAATATCACCTTATCATTAACCCTAACCCTATCCCTAACCCTCACCCTCACCCTCAGCCTAACCCTCAGCCTAAAGCCTATTCCTAACCCTGACCCTCAGATTCACCCTCACCCTAACCCTAACCCTAAGCCTCACCCTCACCCTCAACCTCACCCTAAACCTAACGCAAACCCTCAAACCAACCCTCACCCTCACCATAAACATCACCGTAACCCTAACACTCACCCTAATCCGCACCATAAACCTAACCCTCACCCTAACGCTAACCGTCAATTTCACCCTAACACTAACCCTCAAACTAACCCTCAACCTCACCCTCACCCTAAACCTAACCCTAATGCTCACACTCAACATAACCCTAACCCTCACTCTCACCCTCACCCTCAGCTTAAACCTAAGCCTAACAATAACCCAAACACTAACCCTCACACTCACCCTCACCCTAAACCTAACCCTAACCCTAATCCTAACCCTCTCACTCACCCTCACACTCACCCTAACCCTAACCCAAACTCTCAACCTAAACATCACCCTCAACCTAACCTTCACCCTAACCCTTAGCCTTACCCTCACCCTAAACCTAACCCTCACCCTCACCCTCACCCACAGGCTCACCCTAAACCTAATCCTAACCCTAGCCCTCCCTCTCCCCCTCAACCTAACCCTACCCCTAACGCTAACCCTCACCCTAAACCTAACCTCCAACCTAACCCTAACCCTAACCCTAACGCTAACCCTCAACCTAACCCTAACCCTCACCCTAACCCTAACCCTCACGCTCACAGTCACCTTCAGCCTAACTCTAAACCTAAGCCTAACCCTATCCCTAATCCTCACACTCACCATCACCCTAAACCTAACCCTGAGTCTCACCCTCACCCTCAACCTCACCCTAACCCTAACACAAACCCTCGACGGAATCCTCACCCTCACCCTCACCCTCACCCTAACCCTAACCCTAACCCTCACACTCACCATAACCCTCACCCTAAACCTTACCCTCACCCTTACCGTCATCACAACCCTCACCCAATCCCTAACCCTAACCCTCAACCTAACCCTTACACTCACTCTAACACTAAGCCTAACCCTAACACTAACTCTCACACTAATCCTCACCCTAAATATCACCCTATCATTAACCCTAATCCTAAAACTAACCCTCACCTTCACCCTCAACCTAACCAACAGCTTAAGCCTAACCCTAACCTTAACCCTCAGAGTCACCCTCACCCTAACCCTAACCCTAAGCCTCACCCTCACCCCCAACCTCAACCTAAAACTAATGCAAACCCTCAAACCAACCCTCACCCTCACCATAAACATCAGGGTAGCCCTAAAACTCAACATAATCTGCACCATAACCCTAACCCTCACCCTAATGCTAACCCTCACCGTCACCCTAACCCTAACCATCACCCTAACCCTAACCCTCACCCTCATCTAACCTTCACCCTAACCCAAACCCTAACCCTCAAACACACCCTCACCCTAAACCTAACGCTAACCCTCACCCAAACCCTAACACTCACCCCAACACTGACCTCACCCTAACCCCAACCCTAATGCTCACCATAATACTAACCCTCAAGCTCACAGTCACCCTCAGCCTAACCCGAAAACTAAGCCTAAACCTATCCCTAAACCTCACACTCAACCTCACCCTAACACTAACCCAAACCCTCAACTGAACCCTCACCCTCACCCTCACCCTAAGCCTCACCCTCACCCTAAACATCACCCTAAACCTAACCCTCACCCTTACCCTCACCTTAGCCCTAAACCTCATACTAACCCTAAACTTCACCCGAAACCTGACCTTCAACCTAACCCTTACCCTCACCCTTACACTAAGTCTAAACCTAACATGAACCCTCACAGTAACCCTAAACCTCACCCTAAACCTAACCCTCACACTATACCTAACCCTTTCCCTAACCCTAACCCTAACCCTCACCCTAACTCTAAACATCACCCTCACCCTCACCCTCAGCCTAACCCTCAGCCTAAAGCCTAACCCTAACCCTAACCCTCACAGTCACCCTCACCCTAACCCTAACTCTAAGCCTCACCCTCACCCTCAACCTCACCCTAAACCTAATGCAAACCCTCAAACCAACCTCACGCTTACCCTAAACATCACCCTCACCCTAACCCTCACCCTAATCCGCACCAGAAACCTAACCCTCACCATAACGCTAATCCTCACCCTCACCCTAACCCTAACCCTCACCCTAACCCTAACCCTCACCCTCATCTAACCCTCACCCTAACCCAAACCCTAACCCTCACCCTAACCCTCAACCTCACCCTCACCCTAAACCTAACCCTAATGCTCACACACAACATAACCCTAACCCTCACACTCACCCTCACCCTCAGCTTAAACCTAAGCCTAACAATAACCCAAAACCTAACCCTCACACTAACCCTCACCCTAAACCTAAACCTGACACTAATCCTAAACCTCTCACTCACCCTCACACTCAACCTTACCCTAACCCAAACCCTCAACCTAAACATCACCCTAAACCTAACCCTCAACCTAACCCTTAGCTTAACCCTCACCCTAACCCTAACCCTCACCCTCACTCTCACCCTCAGGCTCACCTTAAACCTAATCCTAACCCTCACCCTCACGCTCAACCTAACCCTTATCCTAACGCTAACCCTCACCCTAACCCTAACCTCCAACCTAACCCTAACCCTAAACCTAACGCTAACACTCACCCAAACCCTAACACTCACCCGAACACTTACCCTCACCCTAACCCCACCCCTAATGCTCACCATAACCCTAAACCTCAGGCTCACAGTCACCCTCAGCCTAACCCTAAACCTAAGCCTAACCCTATCCCTAAACCTCACATTCACCGTCACCCTAAACCTAACCCTAAGTCTCACCTTCACCCTCAACCTCACCCTAAGCCTAACCCAAACCCACAACTGAACCCTTACCTTCACCCTCACCCTAATACTCACTCTCACCCTAAACATCACCCTAACCCTAACCCTCACCATTGCCCTGACCCTAGCCCTAACCCACATACTACCTCTAAACCTCACCATAAACCTAACCCTCAACCTAACCCTTACTCTTACCCTAACACTAAGCCTAAACCTAACATGAAACCTCACAGTAACAGTAAACTTCACCTTAACCCTAACCCTCACCCTAAACCTAACACTACCCCTCACCCTAACCCTCACTCTGACCCTAAACCCAACCCTAACCCTCAACCTCACCATCATCCTAACACTTACCCAACCTTAACCCTCACCCAAACCCTAACCCTCATACTCTCCCGAACCCTCAGCCTCACTCTAACAGTTACCCTCATCCTCACCCTAACCCTCACCCTAACCCTAACCCTATCAGTCACGCTCACCCTCACCCTCACACTCAGCCTTACTCTAAACCTATACCTCACCCAAACCCTCAACTTAACCCTAAACCTAACCCTCACCTTCACCCTAACCCTAACCCTCACTGACAACCTAGCATTCACCATAAACCTAATCCAAACCCTAACCCTCACCCTAACACTCACCCTTACCCTCACCCTAACCCTTACCCTCACCCTAACCCTAACCGTAACCCTACCCCTAATCCTCACCGTAACCCTAACCCTAACCCTCACCCTAACCTTTAACCTTACCCTCACCCTAACCCTCACACTAACTCTAACCCTCAACCTAACCCTAACCCTAACCATCACCCTCACGCTCACCCTCAGCCTAACTTTAAACATAATCCTACTCCTAACACTAACCTTCACCTTTACCCTCACACTAACCCTAACCCTAAACCTAAACCTAATCCTAACCCTCACACTCACCCTCTCCCTCACCCTAAGCCTCACTGTCACCCTTACGCTCACCTTAACCCTAAACCTAACCCTCACCAAAAACCTATCCCTCACCCTAACAATAAACCTCACAATCACCCTCACTCTCACCTCACCCTAACCCTAAACCTAACCCTAACGCTCACCCTAAGCCTACCCTAACACTTATGTAACTCTAACCCTCTCACACTAAACCTCACGCTAACACTTACTCTCAGCATAAACCTAACCCTACCCCTAACCCTCGCACTGACCCTATCCCTTACCCTAACCCTAACCATAACCATAACCTTCACCCTAACCCTCACCCTAACCCTCACCCTAACCCTAAACCTCATCCTAAACCTCACCCTAACCCTAACTCTATCCCTAACCCTAAAGCTAACCCTAATGCTCAATCTAACTGTAACCGTAGCCCTCAAACTAACTCTCATCCTAAACTTAACCCTAACCCAAACCCTTACGTTAACACTAACCCTAACACTCAACCTAACCCTAATCCTCACCCACACCCTCGGCCACATCCTCAGCCTAAACCTAACCCTAACCCTAACCCTAACCTTAATCCTCACACGCATCCTAACTCTAACCCTAACCTTCACTCTCACCCTCACCCCCACCCTCACCATAACCCTAACCCGAACCCTAACCCGAACCCTCACCCTAACCCTCATCCTAACCTTCTCCCTAACCCTCATCCTAACCCTAACCCTAACCCTAAACCTATCCCTAACCCTAACGCTAACCCTAACGCTCACACTAACCGTAACCGTACCGCTCAACCTAACCCTCATCCTAAACTTAAGCCTAACCCAAACTCTCACGCTAAACTTAACCCTAACACTCACCCTAACTCTAATCCTCACCCACACCCTCACCATCACACTCAGCCTAACCCACAGCCTAAGCCTAAACCTAACCCTAACACTCACACTCACCCTCACACAAACCCTAACCCTAAGCCTCACCATCACCCTCAACCTCACCCTTACCAAAACCCTAACCCTCACACTAACCCTAACCCTCACCCTAATGCTAACCCTCAACCTAAACCTTACACTCACCCTAACACTAAGCGAAACCCTAACACTAACTCTGACAATAACCCTCACCCAAAACATCACCCTATCCCTAACCCTAACCCTAACCCTCACCCTAACCCTAACCCTCACACTCACCCCCACCCTCAGCCTAACCCAAAGCCTAAGCCTAACCCTAACCCTAACCCTCACACTCACCCTCACACTAACCCTAAGTCTAATTCTCACCCTCACCCTCAACCTCACCCTAACTCTAACCCATACCCTCAAACCAACTCTCACCCTCAACCTCACCCTAACCCTCACCCTAAACATCACCCTAACCCTAAACCTCACCCTAATCCTCACCCTTACCCTAACTATCACCCTAACCCTAACCCTCACCCTAAACCTAAACCTCAATCTAAACATTACCCTCAACCTAACACTAATCCTAACCCTAACACTAAAGCTCACTAACCCTAAACCTCACCCTAACCCTAATCCTCACCCTAACATAACCCTAACACTCACCCTAACCTTCAACCTATCCCTTAATCGCACCCTAAACCTAACCCTAACACTAACCCTCAACCTCACCCTAAACCTCACATTAACCCTAACCCTAACACTAACTCTCAACCTCACCCTCAACCTTACCCTAACCCTAACCCTCACCCCAACACTTACCTTCACCAAAACCCTCACTCTAACGCTAACCATAACGCTAAACCTCACCTCACCCGCAACCTCACCTTAACCGTAAACCTAACCCTAACCCTAACAATAACCCTAACCCTAACCCTAAACCTAATCCTTACCCTAACCCACACCATCACCCTCACCTTCACCCTAAACCGAACCCTAATCCTCTCCATAACCCTAAACCTCTCCCTAAACCTAAGCCTCACACTCACCCTAACCCTCACCCTAAAACTTACCCTCACCCTAACCCTCAGCCTAACCCTAAACCTAACTCTAACCCTCACCTTAACCTTCACCCTAAACCCAACCGTAACGTTAACCCTCAAACTAACCCTGAACCTCACCATAACCCTAACCCTGCCCCTCATCGTAACCATCATCCTAACCCTCACCCTAACCCTAAATCTAAACCTAAAACTTACCCGCACCCTAACACTCACCCTCACACTCACCCTAAGCCTCACCCTCACACCCACCCTAACCATCACCCTATCCCTAACCCTCACCCTAACCCTAAGATTAACACTCACCCTAATCATAACCCTCACCCTCACCCTCACCCTCAGCCTAAACCTAACCCTAATCCTAACCCTAACTCTACCCCTCACCGTAACACTTACCCTAACAATCACCCTAACCCTAACCCTAATGCTCACACTCAACATAATGCTAAGCCTCATGCTCACCCTCACCCTCAGCTTAAACCTAAGCCTAACAATAAAGCTAACCCTAACCCTTACACTCACCCTCACCCTAAACCTAATCCTAACCCTAAACCTAACCCTTAACCTCACCCGCACCATAACACTCACCCTAACCCAGACCCTAACACTCACCCTCACCCTAACCATCAACCTATCCCTAACGGTCACCCTCACCCTAAGCCTAAGCCTCACAGTAACCCTAACCCTCACCCTCACCCTCACCCTCAGCCTAACCCGAACCGTAATCCTAACCCTAACCCTCACCTTAACCCTCACCCTAACTCTAAACCTAAAACTCACACTCACCCTAACCCTAACTCTCACACTCACCCTCAGCCTAAACCTACCCTGAACCTAACCCAAACCCTCAACCAAAACCTCACCCTCACTCTCACCCTAAACATCACCCTCACCCTAAACATCACACTAAACCTAAGCCTCACCGTAAGCCTTAGCCTAACCCTCACCCTATCCCTCACCCTCACCCTCAGGCTCACCCTAACCCCAATCCTAATCCTAACCCTCACACTCAACCTTATCCTCACCCTCACCCTAAATTTAACCCTAAAAATAACCCTAACCCTAACCCTGAACCTAACCCTCAACCTAACCATAAACCTCACGCTAACCCTCGCCCTCAACCTCACCCTCATCTTAAACCTAAGCCTAACCATAACCCTCACCCTTACACTCACCTTAACACTAGTCCTAACCCTAAACCTCACCCTAACAGTAACCCTAACCCTCACCCTTTCTTTATCCTCACCCTAAACCTAACCCTCACATTAATCTTTATGCTCACCCTAACCCTAACCCTACCCTTCAACCTAACCCTCACCCTAATTCTAACCTTAACCACTAACCTAACCCTCTCTCTAACCCTAACCCTAACCCTCACCCTCACCCTAACTCTCACCTAATCCTCACCCTAACCCTAACCTCTACCTAACCGAGACCCTCACCCTCAACCTCGCCCTCATCTTTAACCTAACACTCACCCTCACACTACCCCTCACCCTAACCCTACCCCTAATCCTAAACCTCAAACTCACTCTCACCCTCACCCTCAGCCTAACCCTAACTCTAAAGCTAATCCTAAACATAACCCTCAGCATAACCCTAACCCTCACCCTAAACCCTTACCCTCACCCTCACCCTAACCCTAACTGTAACCCTCACACTAAACCTAACCGTCACCTTAAACCTAACCCTCACCGTATCCCTCACCCTAAACCTAACCCTAACCCTCACCCTAACCCTAATCATCATCCTAATCTAGCCATCACCCTAACCCTCACCCACACCCTAAACCTGACCCTCACCCCACCCTCAAATTAACACTAAGGCTAACTCTAACCCTAACCCTAACCCTTACCCTAAAATTAACCCTCACCCTATCCCTCAACCTAACCCTAACCCTAAGCATCACCCTCACTCTCACCTTAACCAGAAACCTAATCCTAACCCTCAACCTAAACCTAACCCTCACCCTAACCCTAACCCTCACCTTAAAATTACAATCAGCCTAACAGTAACCCTAACCCTAACAATAAGCCTCACACTAACCCTAACAATCACCCTAAGCCTAACATTAACCCTAACCCTAACCCTCACCCTCACCCTAAACCTAACCCTAACCCTAACCCACACCCTCACCCTCACCCTCATCCTCACCCTCACCCTAAATCTGACCCTAACAATAACCCTAACCCTAACCCTAAACCTAACCCTCACCCTAACCCTAACACTCACTCTAAACCTCATCCTCACCATCACCCTAACCTTAACCCTAAGCCTAACACTAACCCTCACCCTCACCCTCACCTTAACACTAAAGCTAACTCTAACCCTCACCCTAACAGTAACCCTAACCCTCACCCTAACATTAACCGTCACCCGAACTTTATCCTCACCCTATCCCTAACCCTCAAATTAATTCTAATGCTCACCCTAACCTTAACAGTACACCTCACGCGAACCCTCACCCTAACTCTAATCCTAACCCTAAACCTAACCCTCATCTAAACTTAACCCTGATTGTCAATGTTACCCTAACCCTCACCATCACCCGAACTCTCACCCTAACACTAACACTCACCCACACCCTAACCCTCAAGCTAACCCTAACCCTAACCCTCACCTAATCCTCACCCTAACCTTAACCATTATCAAACAAAGACCCTCACCCTCACCCTCACCCTAACCTTCACCCTAAGCCTCGCCCTCACCCTATCCCTCACCCTAAATGTAACCCTAACTCTAAACCTCACCCGCACCCTCACCCTCATGCTCAGCCTTACACTAACCCTACCCCTTATCCTAATCTTAACCCTCAACCGGATCATAACACTCACCATAACCCTTACCCTCACCCTCACAATATCCCTAACTTTAACCCTCACACTAAACCTAACCCTCACCCTAAACCTAACCCAACCCCTCACCCGAAACCTCAACCTAAACCTAACCCTAACCCTCACCCTAAAGCTAACCCTCACCATCACCCTAGCCCTCACCCTAATCCTAACCCTCATCTTACACTTCACCCTCACACCACCCTCAAACTAACCCTAACCCTAACCCTCTCCCTAACCCTAACCCTAACCCGCACACTAGCCCTCACCTTAAACCTAATCCTAACCCTACCCCTCACCCTAACCCTAACCTTAACCCTAACCCTAACCCTCACCCTAACACTAACCCTAACCCTCACCCTTACCTTAACCCTCACCCTAAACCTTAACCTCATCCTCACCCTAAAACTCACACTAAACCTAAACCTCACCCAAACTCTAACCCTAACCGTCACCCTCACCCTCACCCTCATGCTAACCCTAACCCTAACCCTCACCCTAACCCTAAAACTCACTCTAACCCTAAGCCTAACCCTCACCCTCACCAAAACCGACTGCTACCTCTAACACTCACCCTAACCCTCACGCTATCACTTACCCACACCATAAACCTAAACATAACCCTCACCCTCACCCTCACCCTAAATCTCACCCTAAACTTAACCCTAACCGAAATACGAAACCCTAACCCTAACCTGAACCCTAACCCTCACCCGAAACCTTAACCCTAACCCTAAACCTAACCCTCAAGCTAAGTGTCACCCTATCCCTAACCCTATGCCAAACCCTAACCCTCACCCTAACCCTCACCCTAAACCTTATACTCACCCTCACCCTAACCCTAACCATAACACTGACGCTTACAATAACTCTAACCCTCACCCTAAACCTCTTACCCCTCACCCTAACCCTCATCCTAACCCTAATCCTACCCAAAACCTATCCCTAACCCTAATCCTTACCCTAACCCTCACCCTCATCATAACTAACCCTAACCCTAACACTAACTCTCACCCTCACCCTCACCCTCAGCCTAACCCTGACCCTCACACTAACCCTAACCATCACGCTAACCCTCAACCTAATCCTCAACACTAACCCTAACCGTAACCCTTACACTTACCCTAACCCTAAACATCACCAAAATCCTCAATAACCCTAAACCTAGTCCTAACCCTAACCCTTACCCTCACCCTAACCCTTACACTAACCCTAACCCTAAACATCACCAAAATCCTCAATAACCCTAAACCTAGTCCTAACCCTAACCCTTATCTTCACCCTAACCCTCACACTCACCCAACCCTAACCTTCACCCTAACACTAAGCCTAACCCTAACACAAACCCTCACACTAAACCTAACCCTCAGCCTAAACCTAACCCTCAACCTAAACCTAACCCTAACCCAAATCCTCACCCTCAACTTATCCCTCACACTAACCCTTTTTCTATCCCTAACCCTAACCCTAACCCTAACCCTAACCCTCACCCTTTCCGTAACTCTCACCCTCACCAAAAACCTGACCCTTACCCTTACCTTAACCTCACCCTAACCCTCACACTTACCCAAAACCTCAACCTAACCTAATAAAAACACTCACACTAAACCTCACCCTAACCCTAATGCTAACCCTAACACTCACCCTCACCCTAACCCTCACCCTAAACCTGAAACTCACTCTAACCCTAACGCCAAACCCACAACCTCACCCTAAACCTCACCCTAACCCTAACCCTCACCCTAATCCTTACCCTCACCCTAACCCTCACCCTAAACCTAACCCTAAGCTAACCATAAACCTCACCCTAACCCTCACCCTCATCCTATCCCTAATCCGCACCCTAACCCTCAGCCTAAACCTCACCCTAACCCTAACCTTAACCTTCACACTAACCCTAACCCTCACCCTAAACTTAACCCTACCCCTCACCCTAACCATATCCCTCATGCTCACCCTAAACCTAACCCTAACCCTATCCCACACCCTCACCCTCACCCTCATCCTCACCCTCACCCTAAACCTAATCCTAACAATAACCCTAATCATAAACCTAACCCTCACCTTAACCCTAAACCTCAAGCTAACCCTCATCCTCACCCTCACCCTCACCTTAATCTTAAGCCTAATCCTAACCCTCACCCTCACCCTCAAATTAACCCTAACCCTCACTCTCACCCTAACCGTCACCCTAACATTATCCTCACCCTATCCATAACCCTCACATTAACCCTAATTCTCACCCTAACCTTAATAGTACCCCTCACCCAAACCCTCATCCTAACTCTAACCCTAACCCTAAACCTAACCCTCACCTAACCCTAAATCTCAACCTTACCCTAACACTCACCATCACCTGAGCCCTCACCCTAAACCTAACACTCACCCACACCCTAACCCTAAAGCTCACCCTCACCCTCACCCTCACCTAATCCTCACACTAACCCTAACCATTATCTACAAAGGCCCTCACCCTCACCTTCACCCTAACCTTCACCCTCACCCTAGCACTCACCCTAAACGTAACCCTACCAGTAAACCTCACCCACACTCTCACTTTCATGCTCAACCTTACCCTTAACCCTACCCCTAATCCTAACCCTAACCATCAACCCATCATAACCCTCACCATAACCCTTACCCCCACCCTCACCCTATGCCTAACTGTTACGCTCTCACTAAACCTAAACCTCACCCTAAACCTAACCCTACCCCTCACCTCAAACCTCAACCTAAACCTAACCCTGACCCTCACCCTAATGCTAACCCTAACCCTCATCTTAGCCCTCACCCTAATCCTAACCATCATCCTAAACATCACTCTCACACTACCCACAAACTAACCCTAACCCTAACCCTCACCATAAGCCTAACCCTCACCCTAACCCTAACCCACACCCTAGCCCTCACCCTAACCCTAACCCTAACCCTCGCCGTCACCCTAACCCTAAACCTAACCCTAACCCTCACCCTAACCCTCACCCTAACACTAACCCTAACCCAAACCCTCACCTTTACCTTAACCCTCACCCTAACCCTTAACCTCATCCTCACCCTAAACCTCACACTAAACCTAACCCTCACCCTAACTATAACACTAACCGTCACCCTCACCCTCACCCTCACGCTAAACCTAACCCTAACCCTCGCCCTCACCCTCACCCAAACCCTACTAATAACTCTAACACTCACCCTAACCCTCACACTATCACTTAAACACACCATAAACCTAAACCTAACCCTAACCCTCACCCTCACCATAAACCTCACCTTAACCCTAACAGTAACCCAAACACGAAACCCTTAACCTAACCCTAAACTGAACCCGAACCCTCACCAGAAACCTTAACCCTAAACCTAAACCAAACCCTCAAGCTAACAGTCACCCTAAACCTAACCCTATCCCTAACCCTAACCCTCACTCTAACCCGCACCCTAAACCACTCACCCTAAACGTAACCCTACACGTAAACCTCACCCGCACTCTCACCTTCATGCTCAGCCTTACACTTTACCCTACCCCTAATCCTAACCCTAACCATCAACCCATCATAACCCTCACCATAACCCTTACCCCCACCCTCACCCTATGCCTAACTGTTACTCTCTCACTAAACCTAAACCTCACCCTAAAACTAACCCTACCCCTCACCTCAAACCTCAACCTAAACCATATCCTCACCCTCACCCTGACCCTAACCCTAACACTAACCCTCACAATAAAACTAACCTCATTCTAAACCTAAACTTTCCCCTCACCCTAACCCTCATCCTAACCCTAAACCAAACCCAAAACCTCTCCCTAACCCTAATCCTAAACCTAACTCTCAACTTCACCCTCACCCTCAGCCTAACCCTAACCCTCACACTAACCCTAACCGTCAAGCCAACCGTCAACCTAATCCTCACACTAACGCTAACCCTAACCCGTACACTAACCCTAAACCTAAACCTCAACAAAACCCAAAATTACCCTAAACCTAGACCTAACCTTAACCCTTACCCTCACCCTAACCCTAACCCTCACCCTCACCCTAACCCTAACCCTCACCCTAACCCTAACCCTCACCCTAAACCTTACCCTCACACTAATACTAAGCCTAAACCTAACACCAACACTCACACTAATCCTAACCCTCAGCCTAAACCTAAACCTAACCCTAACCCTAATCCTCACCCTCACCTTAGCCCTCACACTAACCCTTTTCCTAACCCTAACTCTAACCCTCGCACTAACACTAACCCTCTCCCGTTCCGTAACCCTCACCCTCACCAAAAACCTCACCCTTACCCTTACCTTGCCCTCACCCTAACCCTCACACTAACCCAAAACCTCACCCTAAACTAACCAAAACACTCACACTAAACCTCACCCTAACCCTAATGCTAACCCTAACACTCACCCTCACCCTAAACCTCAACCTAAACCTTCACCTCAACCTAACACTAACCCTTACCCTCAACATCACCCTAAACCTCACCCTAAGCCTAACCCTAACCCTAACCCTTACCCTCACCCTAACCGTAAACCTAAGCTAACCCTTAACGTCACCCTAACCCTCACTCTCACCCTAACCCTAATCTAAACCCTAACCCTCAACCTAACCCTCATCCTAACCCTATCCCTAACCTTCACACTAACCCTAACCCTCACCCTAACCTTAACCCTACCCCTCACCATAAACCTCATCCTAACCCTAACCCTAAACCTAACCCTAACCCTAAACCTCACACTAACCCTAACCCTCACCCTCACCCTCAACGTAACCATAAACCTAACCCTAAACCTAAAAATAAACCTAATCCTAACCCTTATCCTAACCCTCACCTTCACCCTTATCCTAACCCTCACCCTTAACCTAACCATCAACCTCACCGTAACCCTAAACCTAACCCTAAAACTTAGTCTCACCCTAACACTAACCCTAAACCTAAAACTAGCCATTACACTAACCCTAATCCTCAGCCTAACCCTAACCCTCAACCTAACCCTATTCCCAACCCTCAATCTCACCCTCACCCTAATCCTAACCCCAAACCAAACACTCACCCTAACCCTCACCCTTACTGTAAACCTAAACCTAAGCCTCACCCTAACCCACAAGCTTACCATAATCCTAACCCTCACACTTAACATTACTCTCACCCTCAACCTAACCCTCACCCTAACCCTAACCCTCACACTAACCTTACGCTAACCCTCACACTAACCATAATGCTAACCCTAACTCTCACCCTGACCCTAAACCTCACCATAACCTGAAACCTCACCATAAACCTAACCCTATCCCTAACCCTCAACCTAACCTTTACCCTCAACCTAACAATAACACTAAGCCTCACACTAACAATAAACCTCACCCTAACTCTAACCTCACCCTAACCCTAACCCTCACCCTAACCTTTAACCTTACCCTCATCCTAATCCTCACAACAACCCTAACCCTAAGACTAACCTTTACCCTCTCCCTCACGCTCACCCTCAGCCTAAATTTAAACCTAACCCTACTCTTAACCCTAACCCTCACCTTCACCCTCACACTAACCCTAAGCCTAAAGCTAACTCTAAGCCTAACCCTCACAATCACCCTCACCCTCACCCTAAGCCTCACTGTCACCCTCACGCTCACCCACACCCTAAACCAAAGCCTAACCCTCACCCTAAACCTATCTCTCACCCTAATCATAAACCTCACCATGACCCTAACCCTCATCTCACCCTAACCATAAACCTAACCCTAACACTCACCCTAAACCTCACCCTAACCCTAATGTTAACTCTAAACCTCACACTCACCCTAAACCTCATGTTAACCCTTACACTCACCGTAAATCTAACCCTGACCCTACCCCTCACCCTAACCCTAACCCTAACCCTAATCCTAAACCTCATCCTAAACCTCACCCTAAACCTAAACCTATCCCTAACCCTAAAGCTAACCCTAACGCTCACCCTAACCCTCACCCTAACCTAATCCTAACCCTAACCCTCACCCTAACCCTCACCCTTAACCTTAAACTAACTCTCATACAAACCATCACCCTAACTCTCACCCTCACCTTAACCTACCCCTAAACCTCACCCTAACACTCACCTTCACCCTATCCCTATTCCTCACCCTAACCCTCACACTCACACTCACCCCCACCCTATTCCTAACCCTAAACCTCACCCTCACCCACACCCTAAACCTCACACTCACCCTCACACGAACCCTAACCCTAACCCACACCCTAACCCTAACGCTAAACCTAACCCTCACCCAAACCCTAAACCTAACCCTCACCCTCACACTCACCCTAACCCTAAACCTAAGCCTAACCCTCACGCTAACTCTAACCCTAACCCTAATGGTAACCATAACCCTCACCCTCAACCTAACCCTCACCTTAACACTTTCCCTCTCCCTAACCCTCATCTTAACCCTCACCCTAACCCTAACCCTAACCATCACCCTAACCATAATCCTCAACCCCACCCTCACCCTAAGCCTAACCCTAAGACTAAGACTAATCCTAACCCTACCCCTCAGCCTAATGCTCACCCTAACCCTAATCCTAACTCTAATACTCACCCTATCCCTAACCCTAACCGTAACCCTCACCCTCACCCTAGACCTGACCCTAACCCCAAACCTAACCCTCACCATAACCCTAACACTAATGCTAACCATAAACCTCACCATCAATCTAACCCTCACCCTAAGACTTACCGTCCGCCTAACCCTAACACTCACCCTCACCCTAACCCTCACACTAATCCTTACCCTCAACCTAACCCTAAACCTAACCCTCACACTAACCCTAACCCTCACCTAACCCTACACTTACCCCTCAGCCTAACCCTCTCCCACACCCTAAACCTAATCCTCACCCTAACCCTCACCCTAACCCTAACCCTAAAACTCACACTCACCATCACACTCACCATCACCCTCAGCATAACACTAACCATAACCCTAATCCTAACCCTAAACCTCACCCTCACCCTAACCGTCACCCTAATTCTTACCTTCACACTAATCCTAACCCTAACCCTAACCCTAACACTCACACTAAACCTAACCCTCACCCTAATCATAACCCTACCCCTTACCCTAACCCTCACCCTAAACCTAACCCTATCCCTAACCCTAACCTTCACCCTAACCCTCACCCTCATGCTAACCCTAACCCTAACACTCAACCATACCCTAAAGCTCACCCTAAGCCTTAACCTCATCCTCATCCTAAACCTCACACAAAACCAAACCCTCACCCTTACCCTAACCCTAACAGTTACCCTCACCCTTACCCTCACACGAACACTAACCCTAACCCTCACCCTAACCCTAAAACTCACCCTAACCCTAACCCTAACCCTCACCCTCAAGATCACCTTAAACCTAACCCTAACCCTCACCCTAAACTTCACTCTAACCCTAATGCTAAATCTAACACTCACCCTAACACTCACACTATCACTTACCAACACGATAAACCTAAACCTAATCCTAACCCTCACCCTCACCGTAACACTCAAACTAACCCTAACCCTAACCCGAAACCCTCACCCTAACCCTCACCCTAACTCTAACACTAATCCTAACCCTAACCCTAACCCTAACGCAAACCCTTACCCTAACCCTAACCCTAACGCAAACCCTTACCCTAACCCTA
Organism: Dipodomys merriami; assembly: GCF_024711535.1. NCBI lineage: Eukaryota > Metazoa > Chordata > Mammalia > Rodentia > Heteromyidae > Dipodomys > Dipodomys merriami. Next base: position 22,064 of record NW_027202629.1, read on the forward strand.
ACCCTAACCCTCACCTAACCCTCAGCCTACCCCTAAATCTAACACTGACCCTCACCCTAACCCTAACCTTCACCCAACCCTAACCCTCACCCTAAGCCTTACCCTCACCCTAACACTAAGCCTAACCCTAACAACAACCCTCCCAATAACCCTACCCTCAGCCTAAGCCTAAGCCTCACCCTAAACCTAACCCTACCCCTAAACCTCACCCTCACCTTAGCCCTCATACTAACCCTATTGCTAACACTAACCCTCACCCTAACACTAACCCTCACCCTAAACTTCCTCCTAACACTAACCCTAACCCTAACACTAAGCCTCAACCTAACCGTAACCCTAACACTAATCCTAAACTCCACCCTAACCCTAACCCTCACCCTAACCCTAACCCTAACCCTAAACCTCACCCTAACCCTCACCCTCACCTTAACCTTAACCAAAACCCTAACCCTCAACCTAACCCTAACCCTAACCGTCACCCTAACCCTCACACTAACCCTATCCCTCACCCTAACCCTAACCCTACCCCTCACCTTAAACTTCCTCCTAACACTAACCCTTACCCTAACCCTAAACCTCACCCTAACCGTAACCATAACCCTCACCTTCACCCTCACCCTAAACTGAACTGTAACCCTAACAATAACCCTAACCCTAACCCTAATCTTAACCCTCACCCTCACCCTAACACTAACCCTAACCCAAATCCTCAACCTCACCCTAAGTCTCAGCCTCACCCTCAACCTCACCTTCACCTTAACCCTCACCCTCACCCTAGCCCTCACCCTAACCCTAACCCTAACCCTAAACCTCACCCGCATCATCACCCTAACCCTCAGTCTAAACCTAATCCTATCTCTAATCATAATCCTCACCCTCACCCTCACCCTAACCCTTACCCTCACCCTCACCCTAACCTTAGCCGTAAACCTCAAATTAAAGCTAACCCTCACCCTAACCCCCACCCTAAACATAACCCTAACCCTCAAAATAACCCTAAAGTTCACCCTCAACCTAGCCCTCACCCTAACCCCAAGCCTCACCCTAAAACTCACCCTCACACCAGCCTCAAACTAAACCTAACCCTAACCCTCACCCTAACCCTAACCCTCACCCTAACCCTAACCCTCAGCCTAGCCTTCACCCTAACCCTAAATAACCCTCACCCTCACCCTCATCCTCACCCTCAGCGTAACACTAATCCTATCCATATTCCTAAATCTAAACCTCACCCTCACCCTAACCACCAAGATAATTCTTACCCACACACTAATCCTAACCCTAACCCTAACCCTAACTATCACACTAAACCTAACCCTCACCCTAACTGTAACCCTACCCGTTACCCTAACTGTCACCTTAACCCTAACCCTAAACCTCACCCTAAACCTCACCCTAAACCTCACAGTCACCCTAAACCTGACCCTAACCCTAATGCTAACCCTAACCATAACCCTCACCCTCACCCTAAACCTCACCCTACACCTCACTCTAATCCTAACCCTAACCCTCAGCCTAACCCACACCCTAACAATAACCCTAACCCTCACCATATACCTCACACTAACCCTAATACTAACCTCCACCCTAACCCTAACGTTCACCCTAACCCTAACCCTAAACCTAACCCTCACGCTCACCCTCACCCTCTCCGTAACCCTAAGCCTAACCCAAACCCTCACCCTAACCCGAACCCTAACTCTAATACTAACCTCCACCCCAACCCTAAAGTTCACCCTAACCCTAACCCTAACCCTAAGCCTCACGCTCACACTCACCCTCTCCTTAGCCCTAAGCCTAACCCTAACCGTCACCCTAACCCTCCCCTTAACACTAAACCTAACCCTCACCCTCACTCTAATAGTAACCCTAAACCTCACCCTCACCCTAACTCTCAACCTTACTTTATCCTCACCCTAACCCTAACCCTCACATTAACCCTAATACTCACCCTAACCATAACCCTACCCCTAACCCTAACCCTCACCCTAATTTTTAGCCTAACCCTAACACTCTCCTAACCCTAACCCTAACACTAACCCTAACCCTCACCTAACCCGGTTATGGTTAATAACCCTCAACCTCATCCTAACCCTCACCATCACCTGAACCTGCACCCTCACCCTAACCCTCACCTAATCCTCACCCTAACCCTAACCTTACCTAACCAAGACCCTCACCCTCCCACTCACCTTCAGCCTAACCCTCACTCTCACCCTAGCCCTCACCCTAACCGTAACCCTAACCAAAAAATTCACCCGCACCCTCAGCCTAACCCTAACACTATCCCTATTCCTATCCCTAAACCTCGCCCTCACCCTAACCCTCACCATAACCCCTAACCTCACCCTCACCCTAACCCTAACAGTAACCCTCACACTAAACCTAACCTCACCCTAAACCTAACCCTACCCGTCATCATAACTCTTACACTAAACCTAACTCAAACCCTCACCCTAACCCTAACCCTCACACTCACCCAGGCTCTCACCATAACCCTTTCCCTCACCCTAAACCTCACCCTCATACCACCCTCAAATTAACCCTAACCCTAAACCTCACCCTAACCCTAAATCTCACCCTAACCCTAATCCTCACCCTAACCCTCAACCTAACCCTAACCCTAAAACTCACACTCACCCTCACCCTCACCATCGCCCTCAGCTTAACACTAACCATAACCCTAACCTAACCCTAAACCTCACCCTCACCCTAAACGTCACCCTAATTCTTACATTCACACTAATCCTAACCCTAACCATAACCCTAATACTTACACTAAACCTAACCCTCACCCTAACCATAACCATACCCATTACCCTAACCCTCACCCTAACCGTAACCCTATCCCTATGCCTACCCCTAACCCTATCCCTAACCCTCACCCTAACACTAACCCTAACCCTCACCCTTACCCTAAACCTCAAAATAAGCCTTAACCTCATCCTCACCCTAAACCTCATACTAAACCTAACCCTCAGCCTAACTCTAACCCTAACCGTCACCCTCACCCTTACCCTTACCCTCATGCTAACACTAACCCTAACCCTCACCCTAACCCTAAAACCAACCCTAACCCTAACCCTACCCCTCACCCTCAAGCTCACCTTAACCCTAACCATATCCCTCACCCTAAACTTCACTCTAACCCTAATGCTAACTCTAACACTCACCCTAACCCTCACACTATCACTTACCCACACGATAAACCTAAAACTAACCCTAACCGTCACCCTCACCTTAACCTTCAACCTAACCCTAACCCTAACCCTAAACCGAAAGCCTCCCCCTAACCCTAACCATAACTCTTACACTAATCCTAAACCTAACCCTCACCCTAACGCTAACCCTTACCCTAACCCTAACCCTAACTCTCACCTAACCCTCAGCCTAACCCTAACCCTAACCCTGACCGTCACCCTAACCCTAACCCTCACCTGAAACCTAACCCTCACTCTAACCCTTATCCTCAACCTAACACTAAGCCTAACCCTAACACCAACCCTCCCACTAACCCTAACCCTCAGCCTAAGCCTAAACCTCACCCTAAACCTAACCCTAACCCTAACCCTCACCCTCACCTTAGCCCTCACACTAATCCTATTGCTAAACCTAACCCTCACCCTAACACTAACCTTAACCCTAAACCTCACCCTAAGCTGAACCCTCACCTTAACCCTAACCAAAACCCTAAACCTCACCCTATCCCTAACCCTACCCCTCACCCTAAACTTCCTCCTAACACTAACCTAACCCTAGCCCTAAACCTCACCCTAACCGTAACCATATCCCTCACCTTCACCCTCACCCTAAACTGAACTGTAACCCTCACTCTAACCCTAACAATAACTCTAACCCTAACCCTAATCTTAACCCTCACCCTCACCCTAACACTAACCCTAACCCAAACCCTCAACCTCACCCTAACCCTCAGCCTCACCTTCAACCTCACCTTCAACCTAAACCTCACCCTCACACTAGCGCTCATCCTAACCCTAACCCTAACACTAAACCTCACCTGCACCCTCACCCTCACCCTCAGCCTAAACCTAACCCTATCTCTAATCATAACCCTAACCCTCACCCTCACCCTAACCCTCACCATAACACTTACCCTAACACTCACCCTAACCTTAACCGTAAACCTTACACTAAAGTTAACCCTCACCCTAACCCTCACCCTAAACATAACCCTAACCCTCATCATAACCCTAAAGTTCACCCTCAACCTAGCCCTCACCCTAACCACAAGCCTCACCCTAAACCTCACCCTTACACCAGCCCCAAACTAAACCTAACCCTAACCCTCACCCTAACCCTAACCCTAAACCTAACTCTCACCCTCACCCTCATCCTCACCCTCAGCGTAACTCTAATCCTATCCATATTCCTAAACCTAAACCTCACCCTCACCCTAAACATCACCCTAATTCTTACCCTCACACTAATCCTAACACTAACCCTAACCATAACTCTCACACTAAACCTAACCCTCACCCTAACTGTAACCCTACCCCTTACCCTAACCCTCACCTTAACCCTAAAGCTAATCCTCACCCTAAACCTCATAGTCACCCTAAACCTGACCCTAAACCTAATCCTAACGCTAACCCTCACCCTAAACCTAACCCTCACTCTGACCCTAACCCTCACCCTAAACCTCATCCTAATCCTAACACTATCCCTCAGCCTATCCCACACCCTAACACTAACCCTAAACCTAACCCTCTCCCTAAACCTCACCCTTACCCTAATCCTAACCCTCATCCTAAACCTAACCCTAACACTCACCCAAAAACTCAACCTCACCCTCACTCTAACCCTAACCCTCACCCTAACCCTCACCATCACCATAACCTTCACTCTTACCGTAACCCTCAATCTCACCCTAACACTCACCCTTACTCTTATTCTTCCTCTCACCCTAACCCTCACCCTAACCCTAACCCTCAACCTAACCTAACCTGAACCCTCACCCTAGCCCTCAACCTAAAGCTAATGCTAACCCTAACACTCACCCTAACCCTAACCCTTAACCTCACCCTAAACCTAACCCTAAAACTAACCCTCACTCTCACCCTAAACCTCACCCTAAGCCTAACCCTCACCCAAACACTTACCCTCACCGTAACAGTAACCCTGACGCTAAACCTCACCTCACCCGCAACCTCACCGTAACCGTAACCCTAAACCTAACCCTAACAATAACACTAACCCTCACCCTAACCCTAACCTCACACTCACCCTAACCCTCACCCTAAAACCTATCTTCACCCTAACCCTCATCCTAACTCTAAACCTAACCCTAAACCTCACCCTAACCCAAACACTAACCATAACCCTTAAACTAACCCTGAACTTCACCCTAACCCTAACCCTGCCTCTCATCCTAACCATCATCCTAACCCTAACTCTCAACCCTCACCCTGACCCTAAACCTAATCCTAAACCTCACCTGCACCCTAAGAGTCACGCTCACCATCACCCTCACCCTAACCCTCAATCTCACCCTAAACATCAACCTATACCTAACCCTCACCCTAACCCTAAGCCTAACACTCATCCTAATCCTAACCCTCACCCACATCTAATCCTCAGCCTATCCCTAACCCTAACCCTAACGCTCACACTCACCGTAACCCTAACCCTCAAACTCACCTTCACCCTCAGCTTAAACCTAAGCCTAACAATAACCCTAACCATAACCCTCACAATCACCCTCATCCTAAGCCTAAGCCTAACCATAAACCTAACACTCAAACTCACCCTCACCCTAACCCTAACCCAAACCCTCAACCGAACCCTCACCCTCAACCTAAACATCACCCTAAACCTAACCCTCAAACTAACCTTTAGCTTAACCCTCAATCTAACCTTAACCCTCACACTCACCCTCACCCTCAGGCTCACCCTAACCCTAATCCTAACCCTCACCCTCACCCTCAACCTAAACCTATTTCTAACCCTCAACCTCACCCTATCCCTAACCCTAACCCTAACCCTCACATAACCCTAACCCTAACCTTCAACGTCACCCTAACCCTCACCATTACCCAAACCCTCACCCTAACCCTAACCCTCACCCACACCCTAACGCTCAAGCTCACCCTCACCCTAAACCTCAACTAATCGTCACACTAACCCTCACCCTAATCCTAACCCTAAACCTCACCCTAACCCTAAGCATAACCATAAACCTAACCCTCACCCTAACACTCACCCTAAACCTAACCCTCTCCCTAACCCTAAAACTCACCCTAATCCTCACCCTAACCCTCACTCTCACACTCACCCTCACCCTAACCCTCACCATAACCCTCACCCTAACCCTAATGCTAACTCTAACACTCACCCTAACCCTCATGCTATCACTTACCCACACCCCAAACCTAAGCCTAACCTTAAACCTCACCCTCACACTAAACCTCACCCTAACCCTAAACCTAATCCTAACCGTCACCCTCACACTATCCCTAACCCTAACCCTAACCCTCACATAACCCTAACCCTAACCTTCAACGTCACCCTAACCCTCACCATTACCCGAACCCTCACCCTAACCCTAACACTCACCCACACCCTAACTCTCAAGTTCACCCTCACCCTAAACCTCAACTAATCGTCACCCTAACCCTAACCATTACCTAACCAAGACCCTCAGCCTAACCCTCAACTTCACCCTAACCCTCACCCTCACCCTAGAACTCACCCTAACCATAAACATAACCCTAACCCTAAACCTTACTCTCACCCTCAGGCTCACCCTCAGCCTAAACCTAACCCTATCCTTAATCCTAACCCTAACCCTCACCCTCAATCTAAGCCTCACCATAACCTTTACCCCCACCCTCACCCTCAACCTAAACGTAACCCTCACACTAAACCTAACCCTCATCCTAAACTTAACCCTACCCCTCACACTAAACATAACCCTAACCCTAAAGCTCACCCTCACGCTAGCCCTCACCCTAACCCTAATTCTAACCCTAACCCTTATCCTCACCCTAAACCTCACACTAGCCCTAACCCAAGTCCTCAGTCTAACCCTAACCCTAACCCTTACCCTAACCCTCAACTTCAGGCTAACCCTCACCGTTACTCTTACCATCACGCTCGTCCTAACCCTCACCCTAAACCTAACCTAATCCATCACTATAACCCTAACCCCCACCCTCACCATCACCCTCATCGTAACCCTATGCCTAAGCCTAACCCTAACCCTTTCCCTCACCCTCACCCTAGCCCTCACCCTAACCCTAATCCTAACCCTAACCCTAACCCTAACTCTCACCCTAACCCTAAGGCTAAACATCACCCTAAGCCTAATCCTCTCCCCAACCATCACCCTCAACCTTACCTTAAGCCTAAGCCTAATACTAATCCTAACCCTCACACTCACCCTCACCCTAAACCTAATCCTAACCCTAACCCTAAACCACAACCTAACCCTCACCCTAAACCTAACGCTAACCCTAACACTAGCACTAACCCTAACAGTCACCATATCCCTCAGCCTCAACCTAACTCTAACTCTGAACCTCACCCTCACCCTATCCCTAATCCTAACCTTATCCTTAAACCTCACACTAACCCTAACCCTAAATCTCACCCTCACCCTCACCCAAACCGTAACTCTAACCCTAACCCTAACATTAACACTAATCCTAACCCTAAAACTAACCCTAAACCTAACGCTAAACTTCACCCTCAGCCTCACCCTAATTGCAAATGTAACCTAACCATAACACTTACAATGATCCTAACCCTAATCCTAACCATCACCCTCACCCTAACCCTAATCCTCACCCTAACCCAGACTCTAACCCTAACCCTGACCCTCACTGTAACCCTCACCATCATCTCAACCCTCACCCTCACCCTAACCCTAACCCTCACCCTAACCCTTGACCTCACCCTAATCCTAACACTAAGCCTAAACAAAAACTCACCCTAACCCTCACCCTCAACCTAACTGTAACCCAAAACCTAACGATCAACCTAACCCTCACCCTAACCCTAACCCTAAACCTAACCCTAAACCTCACAGTAACCCTAACCCTCACCCTAAACCTAACCCTACCCCTCACCCTACCCCTCATTGTAACTCTAATCCCAACCCTAACACTCACCCTCACCGTCACCCTAACACTCACACTAACCCTAACCATCACCCAAACCCTAACCCTCACACTCTCCAGAACCCTCATCCTGACTCTAACACTCACCCTCACCCCAACCCTCACCCTGACCTAATCCTCACCCTAACCCTAACCCTCACACTAACCCTAAACTTAACTTTAACCCTACTCCTCACCCTACCCCTCTCCCTAACTCTAACCGTAACCCTAACACTAACCCTCACCCTAATCCTAACCCTTACCCTCACCCTCACCCTAAACCTTACCCTTAACTTAAATCTCACCCTAACCCTAACCCTCATTCTACACATCACCCTAACCATAACCCTCACTCTAACCCTAACCCTATCACTCACACGAAACCTGACACTCACCCTAACCCTCAACGTAACCCTAACCTCCAACCTAATATTAACCCTCACCCTAACCCTAACGCTAACCCTCACCCTATCCCTAACCCTCACCCTAACCTTTATCCTCACTCTAAACCTATCCCTCACAGTAACCCTAATCCACACCCTAACCCTAACTCTACCCCTCACCCTAACACTCACTCTAACCCTAACCCCAACCTTCACTGTCACCCTAACACTCAGCCTAATCCTCAACCTTATCCTCACCCTAACCCTAACCCTAAGCCTAACCCTCACCCTAAACCTTAACCTCACCCTCATCCTAAACCTAAACCTCACCCTAACCCTAAACCTAACCCTAAACCTCACCCTAGCCCTCACCCTAACCCTAATTCTAACCCTAACCCTCACCCTAATCCTAAACCTAGCCCTAACCCTTACCCTATCTCTAACCCTCACCCTAACCCTAGCCCTCACCCTAACCCTAATAGTAACCCTCACCCTCACCCTAACCCTAACCCTCATCCTCACATTAACCCTAACCCTAATAATCAGTCTAACCCTCACCCTAACCCTAACCCGAACCCTTACCCTAACCCTCACCCTAACACTAAAACTCACGCTTATATTAAACCTCACCCTCAGCCTAACCCTCACCTTTACCCTTACCATCACCCTCACCCTAACACTCACCATATCCCTAACCCTCACCCTAGCCCTCACCCTAAACCTAACCCTAACCCTCACCCTCACCTTCAACCTCACCCTCAGCCTAACAATAACCCTATCACTATTCCTAAAACTAAACCTCACCCTCACCCTAACCATCACCCTAATTCTTACCCTCACACTAATCCTAACCCTAACCCTAAATCTAACTCTCACACTAAACCTAACCCTCACCATAAACTTAACCCTACCCCTTATCCTAACACTCACCTTAACCCTAACCCTAAACCTCACCCCAACCCTCAGCCTAAACCTCCCCGTCACCCTAAAGCTGACTCTAACCCTAATAATAATCCTAAACCTCACCAGAACTCTAACCTTCACCCTCACCCTAACCCTCACCCTAATCCTAAGCCTAACCCTCAGCCTAAACCTCAGCCTAACCCTCAACCTAACCCTAAGGATAACCCTAATCCTAACACTCACCCTAACCCGAACCCTCACCCTAACCCTAAACCTCACCCTAATCCTCACCCTAACCCTCACTATCACTTGCATCCTCACCCTCACCCTCACCCTAGCCCTAATGCTAACTCTAACCCTCACCCTTACCCTCATGCTATCACTTACCCACACCACAAACCTATCCCTAACCTTAAAACTCACCCTCACCCTAAACCTCACCCTAACCCTAAACTTAATCCTAACCCTCACCCTAACACTTACCCTCACCCTAACACTAAACCTCATACTAACCTTAAGCCTCACCATAACCCTAAACCTCACCCTCACCATAACCCTAACCCTAACTCTAACCCTAACACTCACCCTATCCCTAAACCTAACACTAACCCTAACACTAACCATCACCCTAACCCTAACTCTAAACCTAAACCTCAACCTCAACCTAACCCTAACCCTAACCCTAAACCTCACCCTAAACCTAACCCTAAACCTCACCTTCATCCTAACCCTCATCCTAACCCTCACCCTAAACCTAATCCTAACCATCACCCTAACCCTAATCCTCAAGCTCAACCTCACCCTCAGCATAACCCTAACCCTAAACCTAAACCTAAACCTAATCCTAACCCACACAATCACCCTCACCCTAACCTTAACCCTAAGCATAACCTATCCCTAACACTAACCCTCACCCTAACACTTCCCCTCACCCTAACACTAACCCTAACTCTAACACTAACCCTCACAATAACCCTAACTCTCACATTAACCCTAACCCTCACCCTAACCCTAAAGCTAAACTTCACCCTCACCCTAGCCCTCACTGTAACCTTAATGCTAAACCTAACCCTCAACCTAATCATAACCCTCATCCTCACCCCAAACCTCACACTAACCCTAACCTAATCCTCAATCTAACCCTCACCCTATCCCTAACCCTTAACCTAACCCTCACCCTAACCCTATCCCTCACCCTTATCTTAACTCTCACCCTCAACCTAACCCTCACTTTTATTCTTACAATCACCCTCACACTAACCCTCACCCATACCCCAACCCTCACCATAGCCCTCACCCAACCCTAAACCCAACTCTCACCCTCACCCTCACCCTCAGCGTAACATTAACCCTATCACTATTCCTAACCCTAAACCTCACCCTCACCCTAATTCTTAACCTCACATTAATCCTAACACTAAACCTATCCATAACCCTACCCCTTATCCTAACCCTCACATTAACCCTAACTCTAACCCTCACCCTAAACCTCACGGTCACCCTAAACCTAACCCTAACCCTAATAATAACCGTAACCCTCACCCTAATACTAACCCTCACCCTCACCCTAACCCTCAACCTAACCCTCACCCTAATCCTAATCCTAACCCTCAGCCTAACCCTGAAACTAACCCTAAGCATAACCCTAACCCTAACCCTCACAGTAACCCTCACCCTAAACCAAACCCTAACCCTAACCCTCACACGCAGCCTAACCCTCACACTAACCCTTAACCTCATCCTCACCCTAAACCTCACACTTAATCGAACCCTCACCATAACTCTAACCCTAACTGTCACCCTCAACGTCACCCTCACGCTAACCCTAACCCTAACCCTCACCCTAACCCTAAAACTCACCCTAATCCTCACCTTAAACCAAACTCTCACCCTCACCCTCACCCAAACCCTAAACTTAACCCTCACCCTAACCCTAATGCTAACTCTAACACTCACCCTAACCCTCATGCTATCACCCACACCACAAACCTAACCCTAACCTGAACCCTCACCCTCACCCTAAACCTCACCCTAACCCTAAAACTAATCATAACCCTAACCCCCACCCTCAACCTAACCCTCACCATAACCCTTACCCTCACCCTCACCCTCACCCTAACCATAACCCTCACACTAAACCTAACCCTCACCCTAAACCTAACCCTACACCTCACCCTAACCCTCACCCTAAACTTAGCCCTTACCCTAACCCTCACCCTCATGCTAACCCTCACCCTAACCCTAATTCTAACCCTAACCCTCATCCTCACCCTAAACCTCACACTAACCCTAACCCTAATCCTCAATCTAACCCTAACCTTAACACTTACCCTAACCCTCACCCTAACCCTAACCCTCACCCTTACTGTAACCCTCACGTTCAGCCTAACCCTCAACTTTACTCTTACCATCACGCTCATACTAACCCTCACCCTAACCCGAACCCTCATCCTAAACCTCCCCCTAACAATAACAATATCCATCATCATAACCCTAACCCTCAACCTCACCATCACCCTCAGCCTAAACCTATGCCTAAACCTAAACCTAACCCTAACCCTCACCCTCACCCTAGCCCTCACCCTAACCCTAATCCTATCCCTAACCCTCATGCTAACCCTCACACTAACCCTAAGGATAAACATCACAAAAAGCCTAATACTCATATCCACCCTCACCCTCAGCCTAAGCCTAAGCCTAACCCTAATCCTAACCCTAAACCTCACACTCACCCTCACCCTAACCTAATCCCAAACCTAACCCTAAACCTCAACCTAACCCTCACCTTATACCTAATGCTAACCCTAACACTAACCCTAACCCTGACCCTCACCCTAACCCTCCCCCTCAACCTAACTCTAACCCTAAACCTAACCCTGACCCTATCCCTAATCCTAACCCTAACCCTAACCCTAAAATTAACCATCATCCTCACCCTCACCCTCACCCAAACCGAAAGTCAAACCCTAACCCTAACATTAACACTAATCCTAACCCTAAAACTAACCCTAACCCTAACCCTAAACTTCACCCTCAGCCTCATGCTCACTGGAAATGTAACAGTAACCATAACACTTACAACAACCCTAACCGTAATCCTAACCATCACCCACTCCCTAACCCTAATGCTAACCCTAACCATCACGCTAACATTAACCCTCACCCTCACTGAAACCCTAACCCTCATCTTAACTCTCAACCTAACCCTAAGCCTAACCCTCACCCTAACCCTTAACCTCACCTTAATCCTAACACTAAGCCTAACCTAAATCTCACCCTAATCCTCACCCTCAGCCTAATCCTAACCCAAACCCCAACCCTCAAACTAACCCTCACCCTAACCCTAACCCTAACCCTAAACCTCACATTAACCCTAACACTCACCCTAACCATATCCCAAACCCTCACCCTATCCCTGATGCTAACTCTAACCCTCATCATTACCAGAACCCTAAACCTAACCATAAACCTCACCTTAAGGCTAACTCTAACCCTAAACCTAACCCTAACCCGCACCCTAACCCTAACCCTCACATTCACCCTCACCCTCAGCTTAATCCTAAGCCTAACCTTAACACTAACCCTAACCCTCACACTCACCCTCACCTTAACCCTAATCCTAAACTTACCCTATCCGTGCACCTAACCCTCAACCTAACCCTCACCCTAAGCCTAACCCTAACACTAACCCTAACCCTAACACTCACCCTAACCCTGACCCTAACCCTAACTCTAACCCGAAACCTCAACTTCACCCTAACCCTAAATCTAACCCTAACCCTAACCCTAAATGTCACCCTAACCCTAACCCTAAACCTCACCCTCACCCTCAAACTCACCATAAATATAAACCTAACCCTAACCCTAACAATAACCCTAACCGTAACCCTAAACCTCACCCTAACCATAACCCTCACCCTAACGCTAAACCTCACCCTAACATTTACGCTCACCCTAACACTAACCCTCACACTAAACCTAACCCTCACCATAAACATAAACATCACCCTAACCCTAACCCTAACCCTAACCCTAATTCTAACACTTACCCTCACCCTAACCCTAACCCTAATCCTCAATCTAACCCTAACCCTAACCCTTACACTAACCCTCAACCTAAACCTAACCATTACCCTTACTGTAACCCTCAGGCTCATACTAACCCTCACCCTAACACGAACCCTCATCCTAACCCTCACCCTAAACCTAACCATATCCATCACCATAACACTAACCCTCACCCTCACCATCACCCTCAGCCTAAACCTATGCCTAAGCCTAACCCTAACCCTAACACTCACTGTCACCTTAGCCCTCACCCAAACCCTAATCCTACCGCTAACCCTCATCCTAACCCTCACCCTAAACCTCTTACCCCTCACCCTAACCCTCATCCTAACCCTAATCCTACCCAAAACCTATCCCTAACGCTAATCCAAACCCTAACCCTCACCCTCATCATAACTAACCTTAACCCTAACACTAACTCTCACCCTCACCCTCACCCTCAGCCTAACCCTGACCCTCACACTAACCCTAACCATCACGCTAACCCTCCACCTAATCCTCAACACTAAACCTAACCATAACCCTTACACAAACCCTAACCCTAAACATCACCAAAAACCTCAATAACCCTAAATCTAGTCCTAACCCTAACCCTTACCCTCACCCTAACCCTAACACTCACCCTAACCCTAACCTTCACCCTAACACTAAGCCTAACCCTAACACAAACCCTCACACTAAACCTAACCCTCAGCCTAAACCTAACCCTCAACCTAAAACTAACCCTAACCCAAATCCTCACCCTCATCTTATCCCTCACACTAACCCTTTTCCTATCACTAACCCTAACCCTCACCCTTTAAGTAACCCTAACCCTCACCAAAAACCTCACCCTTACCCTTACCTTAACCTCACCCTAACCCTCACACTAACCCAAAACCTCAACCTAACCTAATCAAAGCACTCACACTAAACCTCACCTTAAACCTAATGCTAACACTAACACTCACCCTCACCCTAACCCTCACCCTAAACCTGAACCTCACTCTAACCCTAACCCTAACCCACAACCTCACCCTAAACCTCACCCTAACCCTAACCCTCACCCTAATCCTTACCCTCACCCTAACCCTCACCCTAAACCTAACCCTAAGCTAACCCTAAACCTCAACCTAACCCTCACCCTCACCCTAACCCTAACCTTCACCCTAACACTAAGCCTAACCCTAACACAAACCCTCACACTTACCCTAAACCTCAGCCTAAACCTAACCCTCAACCTAAACCTAACCCTAACTCAAATCCTCACCCTCATCTTATCCCTCACACTAACCCTTTTCCTATCCCTAACCCTAACCCTAACCCTAACCCTCACCCTTTCCATAACCCTCACCCTCACCAAAAACCTCACCCTTACCTTTACCTTACCCTCACACTAACCCTCACACTAAGCCAAAACCTCAACCTAACCTAACCAAAACACTCACACTGAACCTCACCCTAAACCTAATGCTAACCCTAACACTCACCCTCACCCTAACCCTCACCCTAAACCTGAACCTCACTCTAACCCTAACCCTAACCCACAATCTCACCCTAAACCTCACCCTAACCCTAACCCTCAACCTAATCCTTACCCTCACCCTAACCCTCACCATAAAACCAACCCTAAACTAACCATAAACCTCACCCTAACCCTCACCCTCATCCTAACCCTAATCCAAACCCTATCCCTCAGCCTAAACCTCACCCTAACCCTAACCTTAACCTTCACACTAAACCTAACCCTCACCCTAACCTTAACCCTACCCCTCACCCTCACCCTAACCCTCATGCTCACCCTAAACCTAACCCTAACCCTATCCGTCACCCTCACCCTCACCCTCATCCTCACCCTCACCCTAAACCTAATCCTAACAATAACCCTAATGGTAAACCTAACACTCACCTTAACCCTAACCCTCAAGCTAACCCTCATCCTCACCCTCACCCTCACCTTAACCCTAAGCCTAACCCTAACTGTCACCCTCACCCTCAACTTAACACTAAAGCTAACCCTAACCCTCACACTAACAGTAAACCTAACCCTAACTCTCACCCGAACCGTCACTCTAACATTAACCTCACCCTAACCCTAACCTTCACATTAACCCTAATGCTCACCCTAACCTTAACAGTATCCCTCACCCAAACCCTCATCCTAACTCTAACCCTAAACCTAAACCTAACCCTCACCTAACCCTAAATCTCAACCTTATCTAACACTCAACATCACCTGAACCCCCACCCTAAACCTAACACACACCCACACCCTATCCCTAAACCTCACCCTCACCCTCACCCTCACCTAATCCTCACCCTAACACTAACCATTATCTAACAAAGGCCCTCACCCTCACCCTCACCCTAACCTTCACCCTAACCCTCACCCTCACCCCAGCCCTCACCCTAAACGTAACCCTACCCGTAAACCTCACCCGCACTCTCACCTTCATGCTCAGCCTTACCCTAACCCTACCCCTAATCCTAACCCTAACCATCAATCCCATCATAACCCTCACCATAAACCTTACTGCCACCCTCACCCTAAGCCTAACCATAACGCTCTCACTAAACCTAACCCTCACCCTAAATCTAACCCTACCCCTCACCCCAAACAACAACCTAAACCTAACCCTAACCCTCACCCTAACGCTAACCCTAACCTTCACCCTAGCCCTCATCCTAATCCTAAACATCATCCTAAACCTCACCCTTACACCAACCACAAACTAACCCTAACCCGAACCCTCACCCTAAGCTTAACCCTCACCCTAACCCTAACCCGCATCCTATCACTCACCCTAACCCTAACCCTAAACCTCCCCGTCACCCTAACCCTAAACCTAACCCTAACCCTCACCCTAACCCTCACCCTAACACTAAACCTAACCCTAACCCTCACCTTTACCTTAACCCTCACCCTAACCCTTAACCTCATCCTCACTCTAAACCTCACACTAAACCTAACCCTCACCCTAACTCTAACCCTAACCGTCACCCTCACCCTCACCCTCACGCTAACCCAAACCCTAACCCTCTCCCTCACCCTCACCCAAACCCTACTAATAACTCTAACACTCAATCTAACCCTCACGCTATCACTTAAACACACCATAAACCTAAATATAACCCTAACCCTCACCCTCACCATAAACCTCACCCTAACCCTAACAGTAACCCAAACACGAAACCCTTAACCTAACCCTAAACTGAGCCCGAAACCTCATCCGAAAACTTAACCCTAAACCTAAACCAAACCCTCAAGCTAACAGTCACCCTAAACCTAAACCTATCCCTAACCCTAACCCTCACCCTAACCCGCACCCTAAACCATATCCTCACCCTCAACCTAACCCTAAACCTAACGCTAACCCTCACAATAAATCTAACCTCACCCTAAACCTAAACTTACCCCTCACCCTAACCATCATCCTAACCCTAAACCAAACCCAAAACCTCTCCCTAACCCTAATCCTAACCCTAACTCTCACCTTCACCCTCACCCTCAGCCTAACCCTAACCCTCCCACTAACCCTAACCGTCAAGCTAACCCTCAACCTAATCCTCACACTAACCCTAACCCTAACCCTTACACTAACCCTAATACTAAACCTCAACAAAACCCTCAATAACCCTAAACCTAGATCTTACCTTAAAACTTACCCTCACCCTAAACCTAACCCTCACCCTCACCCTAACCCTAACCCTCACCCTAAACCTAACCCTCACCCTAAACCTTACCCTCACCCTAATACTAAGCCTAAACCTAACACCAACACTCACACTAACCCTAACCTTGAGCCTAAACCTAACCCTCAACCTAAACCTAAACCTAACCCTAATCCTCACCCTCACCTTATCCCTCACACTAACCCTTTTCCTAACCCTAACTCTAACCCTCGCCCTAACCCTAACCCTCTCCCTTTCCGTAACCCTCACCCTCACCAAACACCTCACCCTTACCCTTACCTTACCCTCACCCTAACCCTCACACTAACCCAAAACCTAACCCTAAACTAACCAAAACACTCACACTAAACCACACCCTAACCCTAATGCTAACCCTAACACTCACCCTCACCCTAAACCTCACCCTAAACCTTCACCTCAACCTAACACTAACCCTAAACCTCAACCTCAACCTAAACCTGACCCTAAGCCTAACCCTCATCCTAACCCTTACCCTCACCGTAACCCTAAACCTAATCTAACCCTTAACCTCACCCTAACCCTCACTCTCACCCTAAACCTAATCTAAAACCTAACCCTCAACGTAACCTAATCCTAACCTTAACCCTAACCTTCACATTAACCCTAACCCTCACCCTAACCTTAACCCTACCCCTCACCCTAAACCTCATCCTAACCCTAACCCTAAACCTAACCCTAACCCTAAACCTCACACTAATCCTAACCCTCACCCTCACCCTCACCATCAACATAAACATAAGCCTAACCCTAAACCTAAAAATAACCCTAACCCTAACCCTTATCCTAACCCTCACTTTCACCCTCACCTTAACACTAACCCTCACCCTTAACCTAACCCTCAACCTAACCCTAAACCTAACCCTAAAACTTACGCTCACCCTAACACTAACCCTAACCCTAAAACTAGCCATTACACTATCCCTAATCCTCAGCCTAACCCTAACCCTCAACCTAACCCTATCCCTAACCCTAACCCTCACCCTCACCCTAGGCCTCACCCTAAACCTAATCCTAATCCTAACCCTCACCCTAAACCTAACCCTCACCCTATTCCCAAACCTCAATCTCACCCTCACCCTAACCCTAACCCCAAACCTAACACTCACCCTAAACCTCACCCTTACTGTAAACCTAAACCTAACCCTCACCCTAACCCACAAGCTTACCATAATCCTCACCATAACCATAACCCTCACACTTAACATTACTCTCACCCTCAACCTAACACTCACCCTAAACCTAACCCTCACACTAACCTTACGCTAACCCTCACACTAAACCTCACCCTAACCATAATGCTAACCCTAACACTCACCCTGACCCTAACCTTCACCCTAACCTGAAACCTCACCATAAACCTAACCCTATCCCTAACCCTCAACCTAACCTTTACCCTCAACCTAACACTAACACTAACCCTCACACTAACAATAAACCTCACCCTAACTCTAAACTCACCCTAACCCTAATCCTCACCCTAAACCTAATCCTAAACCTCACCCTCACCCTAACCTTTAACCTTACCCTCACCCTAACCCTCACACCAACCCTAACCCTAAGCCTAACCGTTACCCTCTCCGTCACGCTCACCCTCAGCCTAAATTTAAACCTAAACCTACTCTTAACCCTAACCCTCACCTTCACCCTCACACTAACCCTAACCCTAAACCTAACTCTAAGCATAACCCCCACACTCACACTCACCCTCACGCTAAGCCTCACTGTCACCCTCACGCTAATCTGCACCCTAACCCAAAGCCTAACCCTCACCCTAAACCTATCTCTCACCCTAACCATAAACCTCACAATCACCCTCACCCTCACCTCACCCTAACCATAAACCTAACCCTAACCCTCACCCTAAACCTCACCCTAATCCTAATGCTAACGTTAACCCTCACACTCACCGTAAACCTCATGCTAACCATTACTCTCACTGTAAATCTAACCCTAAACCTAACCCTCACCCTGACCCTAACCCTCACGTAAACCCTAACCCTAAACCTAATCCTAACCCTCATCCTAAACCTCACCCTAACCCTAAACCTATCCCTAACCCTAACGCTAACCCAAACGCTCACCCTCACCCTCACCCTAACCTAATCCTAACCCTAACCCTCACCCTAACCCTCACCATTAACCTTAAACTAACCCTCATACTAACCATCACCGTAACTCTAACCCTCACCCTAACCTACCACTAAACCTCACCCTAACACTCACCCTCACCCTATCCCTATTCCTCACCCTAAACCTCACACTCACACTCACCCCACCCTATTCCTAACCCTAAATCTCAACCTCACCCACACCCTAACCCTCACCCTCACCCTCACACTAACCCTAACCCTAACCCACAACCTAACCCTAACGCTAAACCTAACCCTCACCCGAACCCTAAACCTAACCCTCACCCTCACACTCACCCTAACCCTAACCCTAAACCTAACCCTCATGCTAACTCTAACCCTAACCCTAATGGTAAACATAACCCTCACCCTCACCCTAAACCTCACCTTAAACCTTACCCTCACCCTAACCCTCATTTTAACCCTCACCCTAACCCTAACCCTAACCATCACCCTAACCCTAATCCTCAACCCCACCCTCACCCTAAGCCTAACCCTAAGACTAAGCCTAACCCTAACCCTACCCCTCAGCCTAATGCTCACCCTAACACTAATCCTAACCCTAATACTCACCCTATCCCTAACCCTAACCCTAACCCTCACCCTAACACTAACACTAATGCTAACCATAAACCTCACCAACAATCTAACCCTCACCCTAACCCCTACCCTCCGCCTAACCCTAACACTCACCCTCACCCTAACCCTCACACTAATCCTTACCCTCAACCTAACCCTAAACCTAACCCTCACACTAACACTAACCCTTACCTAACCCTACACCTACCCCTCAGCCTAACCCTCATCCTACACCTAAACCTAACCCAAAACCTCACCCTAACCCTAAGCTTAACCCTAACCCTAAACCTTCTCCTAACCCTAACACTCACCCTAAACCTCACCCTCTCCCTCACCCTAAACCTAACCCTCACCCTAACCCTCACCCTAACCCTAACCCTAAAACTCACACTCACCCTCACCCTCAACATCACCCTCAGCATAACACTAACCATAACCCTAATCCTAACCCTAAACCTCACCCTCACCCTAACCGTCACCCTAATTCTTACCTTCACACTAATCCTAACCCTAATCCTTACCCCAACACTCACACTAAACCTAACCCTCACCCTAATCATAACCCTACCCCTTACCCTAACCCTCACCCTAAACCTAACCCTATCCTAACCCTAACCCTCACCCTAACCCTCACCCTCACGCTAACCCTAACCCTAACACTCAACCTTACCCTAAACCTCACCCAAAACCTTAACCTCATCCTCACCCTAAACCTCACACTAAACCTAATCCTCACCCTTACTCTAAACCTAACCGTCACTCTCACCCTTAACCTCACACTAACACTAACCCTAACCCTCACCCTAAACCTAAAATTCATCATAACCCTAACCCTAACCCTCACCTTCAAGCTCACCTTAACCCTAACACTAACACTCACCCTAACATTCACTCTAACCCTAATGCTAAATCTAACACTCACCCTAACCGCACACTATCACATACCAACACGATAAACCTAAACCTAATCCTAATCCTCACCCTCACCGTAACCCTCAACCTAACCCTAACTCTAACCCGAAACCCTCACCCTAACCCTCACCCTAACTCTAATACTAATCCTAACCCTAACCCTAACCCTAATGCTAACCCTTACCCTAACCCTAACCCTAACCCTCACCTAACCCTCAGCCTAACCCTAACACTAACCCTGACCCTCACCCTAAACCTAACCTTCACCCTATACCTAAACCTCAGCCTAACCCTTACCCTCACCCTAACACTAAGCCTAACCCTAACACCAATGCTCCCAATAACCGTACCCTCAGCCTAAGCCTAAACCTCACCCTAAACCTAACCCTAACCCTAAACCTCACCCTCACCTTAGCCCTCACACTAACCCTATTGCTAACCCTACCCCTCAACCTAACACTAAGCTCACCCTAAACTTCCTCCTAACACTAACCCTAACCCTAACACTAAGCCTCACCCTAACCATAACCCTAACACTAATCCTAAACTCCACCCTAACTCTAACCCTCACCCTAACCCTAACCCTAACGCTAAACCTCACCCTAACCCTCACCCTCAACTTAACCCTACCAAAACCCTAACCCTCAACCTAACCCTAACCCTAACCCTTACCCTAACCCTCACACTAACCCTAATCCTCACCCTAACCCTAACCCTACCACTCACCCTAAACTTCCTCCTAACACTAACCCTAACCCTAACCCTCACCCTTAACCTTAAGCTAACCCTCATACTAACCATCACCGTAACTCTAACACTCACCCTAACCTATCACTAAACCTCACCCTAACACTCACCCTCACCCTATCCCTATTCCTCACCCTAACCCTCACACTCAAACTCAGCCCCACCCTATTCCTAACCCTAACCTCAACCTCACCCACACCCTAACCCTCACCCACACCCTCACACTAACCCTAACCCTAACCCACAACCTAACCCTAACACTAAACCTAACCCTCACCCGAACCCTAAACCTAACCCTCACCCTCACACTCACCCTAACCCTAAACCTAAACCTAACCCTCGCGCTAACTCTTACCCTAACCCTAATGGTAAACATAACCCTCACCCTCACCCTAACCCTCACCTTAACCCTTACCCTCACCCTAACCCTCATTTTAACCCTCACCCTAACCCTAACCCTAACCATCACCCTAACCCTAATCCTCAACCCCACCCTCACCCTAAGCCTAACCCTAAGACTAAGCCTAACCCTAACCCTACCCCTCAGCCTAATGCTCACCCTAACACTAATCCTAACCCTAATACTCACCCTATCCCTAACCCTAACCCTAACCCTCACCCTAACACTAACACTAATGCTAACCATAAACCTCACCTACAATCTAACCCTCACCCTAACCCCTACCCTCCGCCTAACCCTAACACTCACCCTCACCCTAACCCTCACACTAATCCTTACCCTCAACCTAACCCTAAACCTAACCCTCACACTAACCCTAACCCTCACCTAACCCTACACCTACCCCTCAGCCTAACCCTCATCCTACACCTAAACCTAACCCAAAACCTCACCCTAACCCTAAGCTTAACCCTAACCCTAAACCTTCTCCTAACCCTAACACTCACCCTAAACCTCACCCTCTCCCTCACCCTAAACCTAACCCTCACCCTAACCCTCACCCTAACCCTAACCCTAAAACTCACACTCACGCTCACCCTCACCATCACCTTCAGCATAACACTAACCATAACCCTAATCCTAACCCTAAAGCTCACCCTCACAATAACCGTCACCCTAATTCTTACCTTCACACTAATCCTAACCCTAACCCTAACCCTAACACTCACACTAAACCTAACCCTCACCCTAATCATAACCCTACCCCTTACCCTATCCCTCACCCTAAACCTAACCCTATACCTAACCCTAACTCTCACACTAAACCTAACCCTCACCCTAACTGTAACCCTACCCCTTAACCTAACTGTCACCTTAACCCTAACCCTAAACCTCACCCTAAACCTCATAGTCACCCTAAACCTGACCCTAACCCTAATGCTAACCCTAACCCTAACCCTCACCCTCACCCTAACCCTCACCCTAAACCTCACACTAACCCTAATACTAACCTCCACCCTAACCCTAACGTTCACCCTAACCCTAACCCTAACCCTAACCCTCACGGTCACCCTCACCCTCTCCGTAACCCTAAACCTAACCCAAACCCTCACCCTAACCCTAATACTAACCTCCACCCTAACCCTAACCTTCACCCTAAGCCTCACGCTCACACTCACCCTCTCCTTAACCCTAAGCCTAACCCTAACCGTCATCCTAACCCTCCCCTTAACACTGAACCTAAGCCTAACCCTCACTCTAATAGTAACCCTAAACCTCACCCTCACCCTAACTCTCACCATTACTTTATCCTCCCCCTAACCCTAACCCTCACATTAAACCTAATATTCACCCTAACCATAAGCCTACCCCTAACCCTAACACTTACCCTAACTTTAAGCCTAACCCTAACCCTCACCTAACCCTAACACTAACCCTAACCTTCACCTAACCCGGTTAGGGTTACTAAACCTCAACCTCATCCTAACCCTTACCATCACCTGAACCTGCACCCTCACCCTAACCCTCACCTAATCCTCACCCTAACCCTAACATTACCTAACCAAGACCCTCACACTTACACTCACCTTCACCCTAACCCTCACCCTCACCCTAGCCCTCACCCTAACCGTAACCCTAACCCTAAAATTCACCCGCACCCTCATCCTCACCCTCAGCCTAACCCTAACACTATCCCTATTCCTATCCCTAACCCTTGCCCTCACCCTAACCCTCACCATAACCCTTACCTCACCCTCACCCTAACCCTAACCGTAACCCTCACACTAAACCTAACCTCACCCTAAACCTAACCCTACCCCTCACCATAACCCTCACACTAAACCTAACTCAAACCCTCACCCTAACCCTAAACTTCACACTCACCCAGGCTCTCACCATAACCCTTTCCCTCACCCTAAACCTCACCCTCATACCACCCTCAAATTAACCCTAACCATAACCCTCAACCTAACCCTAACCCTAAAACTCACACTCACCCTCACCCTCACCATCACCCTCAGCGTAACACTTACCATAACCCTAATCCTAACCCTAAACCTCACCCTCACCCTAACCGTCACCCTAATTCTTACCTTCACACTAATCCTAACCCTAACCCTAACCCTAATACTTACACTAAACCTAACCCTCACCCTAACATAACCATACCCATTACCCTAACTCTCACCCTAACCCTATCCCTATCCCTAACCCTAACCCTATCCCTAACCCTCACCCTAACACTAACCCTAACCCTCACCCTTACCTCACATAAGCCTTAACCTCATCCTCACCCTAAACCTCACACTAAACCTAACCCTCAGCCTAACTTTAACCCTAACCGTCACCCTCACCATTACACTTACCCTCACGCTAACACTAACCCTAACCCTCACCCTAACCCTAAAACCCACCCTAACCCTAACCCTAACCCTCACCCTCAAGCTCACCATAACCCTACCCATATCCCTCACCCTAAACTTCACTCTAACCCTAATGCTAACTCTAACACTCACCCTAACTCTCACACTATCACTTACCCACACGATAAACCTAAAACTAACCCTAACCGTCAACCTCACCTTAACCTTCTACCTAACCCTAACCCTAACCTTAATCCGAAAGCCTCACCCTAAACCTAACCATAACTCTAACACTAATCCTAAACCTAACCCTCACCCTAAAGCTAACCCTTACCCTAACCCTAACTCTAACTCTGACCTAACCCTCAGCCTAACCCTAACCCTAACCCTGACCGTCACCCTAACCCTAACCCTCACCCTAACCCTAACCCTCACTCTAACCCTTATCCTCACCCTAACACTAAGCCTAACCCTAACACCAACCCTCCCACTAACCCTAACCCTCAGCCTAAGCCTAACCCTCACCCTAAACCTAACCCTAACCGTAACCCTCACCCTCACCTTAGCCCTCACACTAATCCTATTGCTAACCGATCCCTCACCCTAACACTAACCCTAACCCTAAACCCCACCCTAAGCCAAACCCTCACCTTAACCCTAACCAAAACCCTACCCCTCACCCTATCCCTAACCCTATCCCTCACCCTAAACTTCCTCCTAACACTAACCCTAACCCTAACCCTAAACCTCACCCTAACCGTAACCATATCCCTCACCTTCACCCTCACCCTAAACTGAACTGTAACCCTCACTCTAACCCTAACAATAATCCTAACCCTAAACCTAATCTTAACCCTCAACCTCACCCTAACACTAACCCTAACCTTAACTCTGATATTAACCCTAACCCTCACCCTAACCCTAACCCTCAACTTAACCCTTACCCTCACCTTAACACTAAGGCTAACCCTAACTTGAACCCTCACAGTAACCCTAAACCTCACACAACCATAACCCTCACAGTAACCCTAACCCTCACCCTAACCATAACCCTACCCCTCACCCTACCCCTCACTCTAACCCTAACATCAACCCTAAACCTCACCCTCACCGTCACCCTAATACTCACCCTAACCCTAACCCTCACCGCAACCCTGACCCTCACACTCTCCAAAACCCTCATCCTCACTCTAACACTCACCCTCACCCTAAACATAACCCTAACCCTAACCCTCACCATAACCGTAACCCTAAACCTCACACTAATAGTAACCCTAACCCTCACCCTCACCCTTACCTTATCCTCACCCTAAGCCTAACACTCACCCTAACCCTAACCCTCACCGAAAACCTAACCCTCATACTTTCCAAAACCCTCATCCTCACTCTAACACTCACCATCACCCTAAACATAACCCTAACCCTAACCCTCACCATAACCGTAACCCTAACCTTCACCCTAATCCTATCACTTAACCTCACCCTCACCCTAACCCTCACTGTTACTGTAACCCCCACCCTAACCTTAACCCTCACCCATACCCTAACCCTCACACCCACCCTCACCCTAACCCTCAGCCTCATTCAACACATCACCCTAACCATAACCCTCACCCTAACCCTAATCCTCTCTCTCACCAGAACCCTAACACCCACCCTAACCCTCACCCTAACCTCCAACCTAACATTAACCCTCACCCTAACCCTAACGCTAACCCTCACCCTAACCCTAACCCTGAACCTAACCCTTACCCTCACTCTAACCCTAACACTCACACTGTCCCTAATCTTCACCCTTACCCTAACCCTACCCCTCACCCTAATCCTCAGCCTAACCCTGACCCCAATCCTAACCCTAACCCTCACTGTCACCCTAACACTCATTCTAACCCTCACCCTTCCCTTCACCCTAACCCTAACCATAACCCTAAAACTCACTCTCAGCCTAACCCTCACCCTGAACCATAACCTCACCGTCACCCTAACCCTAAACCTCACCCTAACCCTAACCCTTACCCTAAACCTCACCCTAGTCCTCACCCTAACCCTAATTCTAACCCTAACCCTCCACCGAACCCTAACCCTCATCCTCACCCTAAACCTCACATTAACCCTAAACCTAATCCTCAATCTAATCCTCACCCTAACCCTAACCAGAAACCTTACCCTAACCCTCACCCTCACCCTAAACCTCACCCTTATCTTAACCCTCACCCTCCGCCTAACCCTCACATTTACAATTACCATCACCCTCAACCTAATCCTCACCCTAACCCTAACCCTCACCCTAGCCCTCACCCTAACACTAACCCTAACCCTAACCCTCACCCTCACACTCACCCTCAGTGTAACACTAACCCTATCACTATTCCTAAACCTAAACCTCACCCTCACCCTAGTCATCACCGTAATTCTTACCCTCACACTAATTCTAAACCTAACCCTAACCTTACTCTCACACTAAACCTAACCCTCAACCTAACCGTAACCCTACCCCTTATCATAACCCTCATCTTACCCCTAACCCTAACCCTCACCCCAACCCTCACCCTAAACCTCACCGTCATCTTAAACCTGACCCTAACCATAATAATAAACATAACCCTCACCCGACCCCTAACCCTCACCCTCACCCTAACCATCACCCTAACGCTCACCCTAATCCTAACCCTAAACCTCACCCTAACCCTAAGCATAACCGTAAACCTAACCCTCATCCTAACACTCACCCTTAACCTAACCCTCACCCTAACCCTAAAACTCACCCTAATCTTCACCCTAACGCTCACTCTCACACTCACCCTCACCTTAACCCTCACCCTAACCCTCACCCTAACCCTAATGCTAACTCTAACACTCACCCTAACCCTCATGCTATCACTTAACCACTCCCCAAACCTAAGCCTAACCTTAAACCTCACCCTCACATTAAACCTCACCCTAACCCTAAACCTAATCCTAACCCTCACCCTCACCCTATCCCTAACCCTAACCCTAACCCTCACCTACCCCTAATCCTAACCTTCAACGTCACCCTAACCCTAACCATTACCCGAACCCTCACCCTAAACCTAACCCTCACCCACACCCTAACGCTAAAGCTCACCCTCACCCTAAACCTCACCTAATCCTCACCCTAACCCTAACCATTACCTAACCAAGACCTTCAGCCTAAACCGCAACTTCACCTTAACACTCACCCTCACCCTAGAACTCACCCTAACCATAAACATAACCCTAAACCTAAACCTTACCCTCACCCTCACGCTCACCTTCAGTCTAAACCTAACCCTATCCCTAATCCTAACCCTAACCCTCACCCTCTCCCTAACCCTCACCATAACCCTTACCCCCACCCTCACCCTCACCCTAAACGTAACCCTCACACTAAACCTAACCCTCATTCTAAACCTAACCCTACCCCTCACCCTAAACATAACCCTAACCCTAAACCCCACCCTCACACTAGCCCTCACCCTAACCCTAATTGTAACCCTAACCCTCATCCTCACCCTAAACCTCACACTAGCCCTAACCCAAATCATCAGTCTAACCCTAAACCTAACCCTAACCCTAACCCTCAACCTCAAGCTAACCCTCACCTTTACTCTTACCGTCATTCTCATCCTAACCCTCACCCTAAACCTAAACTAATCCATCACTATAACCCTAACCCCCACCCTCACCATCACCCTCATCCTAACCCTATGCCTAAGCCTAACCCAACCCTATCCCTCACCTTCACCCTAGCCCTCACCCTAAACCTAATCCTAACCCTAACCCTAACCCTAACCCACACCCTCACCTTAAGGCTAAACATCACCCTAAGCCTAATCCTCTCCCCAACCATCACCCTCAACCTTACCCTAAGCCTAAGCCTAATCCTTATCCTAACCCTCACACTCACCCTCACCCTAAACCTAATCCTAAACCTAAACCTCAACCTAAACCTCACCCTAATCCTAACACTAACCCTAACACTAACACTAACCCTAACAGTCACCATAACCCTCACCCTCAACCTAACTCTAACTCTAAACCTCACCCACACCCTATCCCTAATCCTAACCTTATCCCTAAACCTCACACTAACCCTAACCCTAACTCTCACCCTCACCCTCACCAAAACCGTAACTCTAACCCTAACACTAACATTAACACTAATCCTAACCCTAAAACTAACCCTAACCCTAACGCTAACCTTCACACTCAGACTCACCCTAATTGCAAATGTAACCCTAACCATAACACTTACAATGATCCTAACCCTGATCCTAACCATCAACCTCATCCTAACCCTAATCCTAACCCTAACCCTCACCCTAACCCTAACCCTGACCCTCACTGTAACCCTCACCATCATCTTAAGCCTCACCCTCACCCTAAACCTAACCCTCACCCTAACCCTTAACCTCACCCTAATCCTAACACTAAGCTTAAATTAAAACTCACAATAACCCTCACTCTCACCCTAACTGTAACCCAAAACCTAACGATCAACCTAACCCTCACCCTAACCTTAACCCTAAACCTAACCCTAAACCTCACATTAACCCTAACTCTCACCCTAACCCTAACCCTACCCCTCACCCTAACCCTCATGCTAACTCTAAACCTCAACCTTAGCAGAAACCTAACCATATCCCTAACCATAAACCTCACATTAAGGCTAACTCCAACCCTAACCCTAACCTAACCCGTACCCTAACCCTAAGTCTAACCCTTTCCCTAAACTTAAACCTTACCTTCACCCTCTCCCTCAGCCTAACCCTAAACCTAACCCTAACCCTCACCCTCACCCTAGCCCTCACACTAAACCTAATCCTAACACTAACCCTCATCTTAATCCTCACCCTAACCCTAACCATCACCCAAAACCTATTCCTCACCCCCACCCTACCCTTCAGCCTAAACCTAAGCCTAAGCCTAACCCTAAACCTAAACCTAACCCTCAACCTAGCCCTCACCCTAACCCTAATCCAAACGATAACCCTCAACCTAACCCTCACCCTAAGCCTAACCCTAAACCTCACACTAAACCTAACCCTCACCCTCACCCTCAGCCTAACCCTAAGCCTAAGCCTAAGCCTAACCCTGACCCTCAACCTCACCCTAGCCCTCACCCTAACCCTAATCCTAACCCTAACCCTAACCCTAACCCTCACCCTCACCCTAAGGCTAAACATCACCCTAAGCCTAATCCTCTCCCCAACCATCACCCTCAACCTTCCCCTAAGCCTAAGCCTAATCCTTATCCTAACCCTCACACTCACCCTCACCCTAAACCTAATCCTAAACCTAAACCTAACACTAACTTCACAGTAACCCTCACCCTAACACTAACTCTAACCCTAATCCTCACCCTCAACCTAACCCTAAACCTCACCCTCACCCTCAGCTTAAACCTAAGCCTAACTCTAACCCTAACACTAATCCTCACACTCACCCTCACCCTAACCCTAAACTTAATCCCAGCCCTAACCTTAACCCTCACCCTAACCCTAACTCTAACCCTAAACCTCACCCTCACCCTAACCCTAAACCTCACCCTCACCCTCAGCTTAAACCTATGCCTAACTCTAACCATAACCCTAAACCTAACACTAAGGCTAACCCTAACCCTCACACTAACACTAAATCTAAACCTAAACCTCAACCTCACCCTAACCCTAACCCTAACCCTAAACCTCACCCTAACCCTAAACCTCACCCTCACACTAACCCTAATCCTAATCCTAAACCTAACAATAACCCTAACCCTAACACTAACCCTCACCCCAAACATAAACCTCACCCTAATCCTAACCCTCACCCTAACACTTACCCTCAAGCTAACACTTAACATCACCCTAACACTAACACTCACACAAACCCTAACCCTCACCCTAACCCTAAACCTCACCCTAACCCTAACCCTAAACTTCACCCTCACCCTAGCACTCAACCTAACCTTAATTCTAAACCTAACCCTCAACCTCCACGTCATCCTCATTCTCACCGTAACCATAACCCTAACACTAACAATAACCCTAACCCTACCCCTAAACCTCACCCTAAACAAAACCCTCAACCTAACACTAAACCTCAACCTAACACTTACCTCACCCTAACACTAACCCTCACACTATCCCTAAACTCAACATAACCCTAAACCTAAACCTATCCCTAATCCCAACCCTCACCCTAACCCTAATTCTAACCCTAAACCTAACCCTAACACAAACCCTCACCCTAACCCTTACCTTAACCCTAATCCTAAACTTCACACTCACACTATCCCACACCCTAACCCTAATCCTAAACCTAAACCTCACCCGAACCCTAACCCTAACACACACCCTCACCCGAACCCGAACCCTCACCCTAACCCTAACACTAACACTAAACCTAACTCTCACCATAAAGCTCAACCTAACACTAATCTCTAAACCTAAACCTCAAACTCAAACTGATCCTAACCCTAACCCTAACCCTAAACCTCACCCTAACACTAAGCCTAAACCTCACCCTCACCCTAGCCCTCACCCTAAACCTAATCCTAACCCTAACCCTCACCCTAACCCTAAACCTCACCGTCAATCTAACCCTCAGCCTAACCATAAGCCTAACCATAAACCTAACCCTAACACACACACTCACCCTCACCCTAACCCTAATCTTAACCATAACCCTAACAATAAACCTCACCCTAACCTTAAACCTAAAACTAACCCTAAACCTAACCCTCATCCTAACCCTCACCTGATCCCTAACTCTAACCCTAAACCTCACCTTCACCCTAACCCTAACTCTAACCCTAAACCTAACTCTAACCCTAACCCTTACCCTAAAACTCACTCTAACCCTAACCCTCAACCTCACCCTCACCATAACCCTAATCCTCACCCTAAACAAAACCTTCATTCTAACCTTAACCCTCACCCTAACCACAACTCTCACCCTAACCCTAACCCTCACACTAACACTTACCCTCACACTAAAAATAACCCTAAATCTAACACTAACCCTCACAGTAACCTTAACTCTCACTCTAACCCTAAACCTAACCCTAAACCTCAGCCTCGCCCTAGCCCTCACCCTAACCCTAATTCTAATCCTAACCCTCAACCTAACCCTAACCCTCATCCTCGCCCTAACCCTCAAACTAACCCTAACAATAATGCTCAATCTAACCCTCACCCTCATCCTAACCCTCACCCTAACCCTTACCCTAACCCTCACCCTAAACCAAACCCTCACCCTGAGGGGAACACTGACCCTCAGCCTAAGCCTCACCTTTATTCTTACCGACACGCTCACCCTAATCCTCATTCTAACCCTAACCGTCATCCTAACACTCACCCTAACCCAGACCCAGTCCATCACCCTAACCATAACTCTCACCCTCACCCTCAACCTCAGCCTAAACCTAAGCCTAAGCCTAATATTAACCTTAACCCTCATCCTAACCCTCACCCTAACCCTAACCCTAACCATCACCCAAAACCTATTCCTCACCCCCAACCTCACCCTCAGCCTAACCCTAAGCCTAACCCTAACCCTCTCCCTCACCCTAGCTCTCACCCTAGCCCTAATTATAACCCTCACCCTCACCCTAACCTTAATCCTCATTCTCACCTTAAAACTCACATTAACCCTAACCCTAATCCTCAATTTAACCCTCACCCTAACCATATCCCGAAACATTAGCCTAACCCTCACCCTAACCCTAACACTCACCCTTATCTTAACCCTCACCCTCAGCCTAACCCTAATCCTCATCCTCACCTAAACCTCACACTAACCCTAACACTAATCCTCAATCTAACCCTCACCCTAACTATAACCCGAACCCTTACCCTAAACCTCACCCTAACACTAACCCTAACAGTAACTCTAACTCTAAAACTAACCCTAAACCTAAACTTCATCCTATCCCTAACCCTAAACCTCACCCTCACCATCACCCTCTGCCTAACCCTCAGCCTAATGCTAACCCGAACCCTAACCCTCACACTCACCTGCACCCTCACCCTCACCATATCTCTAACCCTAAACCTCTCCCTAACACTAACCCTAAACCTCACACTAACCATCCCCCCTAACCCTAACCCTAACAATAACACTAACCCTAACACTAACCATAACCCTAACCATAACCCTCACCCTCAGCCTCAACCTCACCACAACTTAACCGTAACCATAACACTAACAATCACCCTGCCCTTAACCCTAACCCTAACCCTAACCCTCAACTCACCCTCACCGTAACGCAAATCCTAAACCTAACCCTATCCCTAACACTAAACCTCACCCTAACCCTCACCCTAGCCCTCACCCTAAACCTAATCCTAACCTTAAACCTCATCCTAACACTCACCCTAACCCTAACCCTAATCCGAACCCTAACCTGAACCCTAACACTTACCCTCATGCTCAGCCTAAGCCTAAGCCTAAGCCTAAGCCTACCCCTAATCCTAACCCTCACCCTAACCCAAACCCTAACACTACCCCTAATTCTAACCCTAAATCTCACCCTCACCATAACCCTAACTCAAACCCTAACCCTAAACTGAACCGCATCCTAACCCTAACCCGAACTCTCAACCTCACACTAACCATAAACCTCACCCTAATCCTAACTCTCACCCTAAAACTTAACCTCACCCTAACACTAATGGCAATGCTAACACTAACGCTCACACTAACCCAAACATCACCCTAACCCTAAACCTCACCCTAATACTAACCCTAACCCTCAACCTCACCCTAGCCCTCACCCGGACCCTAACCCTCATCCTCACCCTAAACCTCACACTAACCTTAACTCTAATACTCAATCTAACTCTCACCCTCAACCTAACCCTAATCCTAACCCTCACCCTTACCATAACCCTCACCCTCAGCCTAATCCTCAACTTTACCCTTAGCATCACACCCACCCTAACCCTCATCCTAACCCTCACCCTAATCTTAACCCTCACCCTAATCCTAACTCAACCCCTAAACCTCACCCTCACCTTAATCCTAATTCCAACCCTAACGCTAACACTAAACCTCACCCTAACGCTAAACCTAACCCTCACCTTCCCCCTAACCATAAACCTGACCCTAAACCTAACCCTCACACTAAAACTTACCCTCACCCTAACCCTCACCCTAACCCTCACACTAATCCAAACCCTCACCCTAATCCTAAACCTCACCTTAACCCTAACTCTAACCCTCACCCTCACACTAGCCCTCACCCTAACGCTAATTCTAACCCTCACCCTCACCATAACCCTAACCCTCATCCTCACCATAAACCTCACACTAACCCTAACCCTAATCCTAATCCTCAATCTAACCCTAAACATAAATCTAACACTAACCCTTACCCTAACCCTAAACCTAAACATAACCCTCAACATTATCTTAACCCATACCCTCAGCCTAAACCTCATATTTACACTTAACATCATCCTCACCCTAAACCTCACCCTAAACCTAAACCTCATCCTAACACTCACCATAACCGTAAACCTAACGATCACACTAACCCTAACCCTCACCCTCAACCTCACAGTCAGCCTAAACCTAAGCCTAAGCTTAAACCTTACCCTAAACCTCACCTTCACCCTAGCACTCAACCTAACCCTAATCCTAACCCTAACCCTCATCCTAACCCTCACCCTAACCCTAAACATAACCATAACCCTAACCCTAATCCTCACCCCGAACCTCACGCTCAACCTAACCCTAAGCCTAAGCTTAACCCTAACCCTAACCCTCACACTCACCCTCACCCTAAACATAATCCTAACTCTAAACCTAACCCCAATCCTAAACCTCAACCTAACCTGCAACCTAACCTTAACCCTAACACTAACCCTAACCCTAACCCTAACCCTGGACATAAATCTCCCCCAAACCCTAAATGTAAACTTAAAACTAACCCTCACCCTAACCCAAATCCTAACCCTAACCCTCAACCTAACCCTAGCCCTCCCCCTCACTGTAAATCTAACACTCATCCTAACCCTCACCCAAACCATAACCCTAACCCTAAACCTCACCCAAACACTAACATTAACCCTCACCCTCACCCTAGCCCTCACCATAACACTAATCCTAACCCTAATACTCATCCTAACCCTCACCCTAATCCTAACCCTAACCCTCACCCTAATCCTAAGCCTAACCCTAACCCTCAACCTAAACCTAACACTCACGCTAACCGTAAACATAACCCTAAACCTCACCTTAAACCTAAACCTAACCCGAACCCTAATTCTCACCCAGACTCTAACTCTAACTCTAACACTAACCCTAACCTTAACCCTCATCCTCAGCCTCACCCTAAACCTAACCCTAACACTAACTCTCACACTAACCCTAACCCTAAGTCTCACCCTAAACCTAACACTAAAAACCTCACCCAAAAACTAACACTAACCCTCAACCTCACCCTCTCAGTAACCGTAACCCTAACCCTAACCCTAACAATAACCCTAACCCTAACCCTCATCCTAACTCTCACCCTCACCCTAAACCTAATCCTCACCCTTACCATAACACTAACCCTCATCCTAACCCTCACCCTAAACCTAAACCTCACCTTAACACTAACCCTAACCCTCACCCTCACCCTAGCCCTCATCCTAACCCTAATCCTAACCCTAATCCTCATCCTAAACCTCACCCTAAGCCTAACCCTAAAACTCACCCTAATCCTAAGCCTAACTCTAAACCTCAACCTAACCCTAACTCTCAGCTCAACTTAACCCTAACCCTAACCCTCACCCTAACCCTAAACATAACCTGAACACTAACTCTCACCCTAATCCTAACCCTAAACCTCACCCTAACACTAAAACTCACCCTCAGTGTAACCCTAAGCCTAACCCTAAACCTTACGCTAACCATCACACTCACCCTAAACCTTACTCTAATCCTATTCCTAACCCTAACACTAACCCTCACCCTCAGCCTCAAATTAACCCTAACTCTTACCCTAAAACTCACCCACAACCTGACCCTAAACTTAACCCTAACCATAAACCTCACCTTAACCCTCACCCTAAACGTAACCCTCACCCTAGCCCTCACCCTAACCCTAATCCTAACCCTAACCTCAATCTAACCCTCACCATAACCCTAACACTAACTCTCACCCTAAACCTAACCCTCACACTCAGCCTAACCCTAAGCCTAACCCTAAGCATAACCCTAAACCTAAACCTAACCCTCACACTCACCCGCACACTCACCCTAACTCTAAACTTAACCCTAACCTTAACCCTACCCCTCATCCTAATCATCATCCTAACCCTAACAATAAACCCTCAGCCTAAACCTAAACCTAACCCTAAACCTCACCTGCACCCTAACAGTCACGCTCACCCTCACCCTCACCCTAACTCTAAACCTCACCCTAACCATCAAACTATCCCTAACCCTCACACTAACCCTACGCCTAACACTCGCCCTAACCCTAAGCCTCACCCTCATCTAACCCTCAGCCTATCCCTAACCCTAACCCTAATGGTCACACTCACCCTAACCCTAACACTCACACTCACCCTCAGCTTAAACCTAATCCTAAAAATAACCCTAACCCTAACCCTCACAATCACCCTCACCCTAAGCCTAATCCTAACTCTAAACCTAACCCTCACCCTCACCCTCACCCTCACCCTAACCCAAACCCTCAACCGAAACCTCACCCTCAACCTCACCCAAACCCTCACCCTCAACCTAAACATCACCCTAAACCTAACCCTCACTCTAACCCTTAGCCTAACCCTACCGTAACCATAATCCTCACCCTAACCCTCACCCTCAGGCTCACCATAACCCTATTCCTAACCCTAACCCTCACCCTCACCCTCATCCTAAACCTATCCCTAACCCTAACCCTCACCCTAACCGTAACCTCCAACCTAACCCTAACCTTCACCATAACCCTAACGGTAACACTAACCCTAACCCTAAACCTCACCCTCACCCTCACCCTCAGGCTAAGACTAACCCTATCCCTATCCCTCACACTCAACCTTACCCTAAAACTAACCCTAAGCCTCACCCTCACCCTCAACCTCATCCTAACCCTAACCCAAACACTCAACCCAAACTTCACCTTCACCCTCACCCTAACCCTCACCCTCACCCTAAACATCAAACTAACCCTAACCCTCACCCTAAACTTAACCCTCACATTAACCCTAACCTTCACCCTAACCCTAACCCTCAACCTAACCCTTACCCTCACGCTAACACTAAGCCTAACCCTAACTTGAACCCTCACAGTAACCCTAACCCTCACCCTAAACTTAACCCTACCCCTCACCCTACCCCTCATTCTAACTCTAATCCCAACCATAACACTCACCCTCACCGTCACCCTAACACTCACACTAACCCTAACCATCACCCAAACACTAACCCTCACACTCTCCAGAACCCTCATCCTGACTCTAACACTCACCCTCACACCAACCCTCACCCTTACCTTATCTTCACCCTAACCCTAACCCTCAGAATAACCCTAAACTTAACTTTAACCCTACCCCTGAACTTACCCCTCTCCCTAACTCTAACCCTAACCCTAACACTAACCCTCACCCTAATCCTAACCCTTACCCTCACCCTCACCCTAAACCTTACCCTTACCTTAAATCTCACCCTAACGCTAACCCTCATTCTACACATCACCCTAACCATAACCCTCACTCTAACCCTAACCCTATCACTCACACGAAACCTAACACTCACCCTAACCCTCAACCTAACCCTAAACTCCAACCTAACACTAACCCTCACCCTAACCCTAATGCTAACCCTCACCCTATCCCTAACCCTCACCCTAACCCTTATCCTCACTCTAACCCTAACCCTCACAGTAACCCTAATCCTCACCCTAACCCTAACTCTACCCTTCACCCTAACCCTCACTCTAACCCTAACCCCAACCCTAAACCTCACCCTGACCGTCACCCTAACACTCAGCCTAACCCTCAACCTTATCCTCACCCTAACCCTAACCCTAAACCTAACCCTAACCCTCACCCTAAAACTTAACCTTACACTCACCCTAAACCTAAACCTCACCCTAACCCTAAACCTAACCCTAAACCTCACCCTAGCCCTCACGCTAACCCTAATTCTAACCCTAACCCTCACCCTAATCCTAAACCTCACCCTAAACCTAACCCTTTCTCTAACCCTCACCCTCACCCTAACCCTAATTCTAACCCTCACCCTCACCCTAAACTTAACCCTCACCCTCACCCTAAACCTCACATTAACCCTAACCCTAATAATCAATTTAACCCTTACCCTAACCCTAACCCGAAACCTTACCCTAACCCTCACCCTAACACTAAACCTCACGCTTATATTAAACCTCACCCTCTGCCTAACCCTCACCTTTACCCTTACCATCACCCTCACACTAACCTCACCCTGTCCCTAAACCTCACCCTAGCCCAAACCCTAAACCTAACCCTAACCCTCACACTCACCCTCAGCGTAACACTAACCCTATCACTATTCCTAACCCTAAACCTCACCCTCACCCTAACCATCACCCTAATTCTTACCCTCACACTAATCCTAACCCTAACCTTAAACCTAACTATCACACTAAACCTAACCCTCACCATAACCATAACCCTACCCCTTATCCTAACACTCAACTTAACCCTAACCCTAAACATCACCCCAACCCTCACCCTAAACCTCACCGTCACCCTAAACCTGACTCTAACCCTAATAATAATCCTAACCCTCACCCTCACCCTAACTCTCACCCTCACCCTAACCCTCACCCTAACCTTCACCCTAATACTAAGCCTAACCCTCAGCCTAAGCCTCACCCTAACCCTAAGGATAACCCTAATCCTAACACTCACCCTAACCCTAACCCTCATCCTAACCCTAAACCTCACCCTAATCCTCACCCTAACACTTACTCTCACCTGCACCCTCACCCTAACCCTAAAGCTAAACTTCACCCTCACCCTAGCCCTCACTGTAACCTTAATTCTAAACCTAACCCTCAACCTAATCATAACCCTCATCCTCACCCCAAACCTCACACTAACCCTAAACCTAATCCTCAATCTAACCCTCACCCTATCCCTAACCCTTAACCTAACCCTCACCCTAACCCTCACCCTCACCCTTATCTTAACTCTCACCCTCAGCCTAACCCTCACCTTTACCCTTACAATCACGCTCACACTAACCCTCCCCCATACCCTAACCCTCACCATAGCCCTCACCCAACCCTAAACCCAACCCTCACCCTCACGCTCACCCTCAGTGTAACACTAACCCTATCACTATTCCTAACCATAAACCTCACCCTCACCCTAACCGTCACCCTAATTCTTAACCTCACACTAATCCTAACCCTAACCCTATCCATAACCCTACCCCTTATCCTAACACTCACATTAACCCTAACTCTAACCCTCACCCTAACCCTCACCCTAAAACTCACCGTCACCATAAACCTATCCCTAAACCTAATAATAACCGTAACCCTCACCCTAAAACTAACCCTCACCCTCATCCTAACCCTCAACCTAATCCTCAACCTAATCCTAATCCTAACTCTCTGCCTAACCCTCAAACTAACCCTAAGCATAACCCTAACCCTAACCCTCACACTAACCCTCACCCTAACCCAAACCCTAACCCTAACCCTCACACGCACCCTAACCCTCACACTAACACTTAACCTCATCCTCTCCCTAAACCTCACACTTAATCGAACCCTCACCATAATTCTAACCCTAACCGTCACCCTCACCATCACCCGCACGCTAACCATAATCCTAACCCTCACCCTAACCCTAAAACTCACCCTAATCCTCACCTTAAACCGCACTCTCACCCTCACCCTCACCCAAACCCTAAACCCAACCCTCATCCTAACCCTCACCCTAACCCTAATGCTAACTCTAACACTCACCCTAACCCTCATACTATCACTTACCCACACCACAAACCTAACCCTAACCTGAACCCTCACCCTCAACCTAAACCTCACCCTAACCCTAAACCTAATCATAACCCTAACCCCCACCCTCAACCTAACCCTCACCATAACCCTTCCCCTCACCCTCACCCTCACCCTAACCATAACCCTCACACTAAACCTAACCCTCACCCTAAACCTAACCCTACCCCTCACCCTACCACTCACCCTAACCCTCACCCTAATCTTGCCCTAACCCTAAACCTCACCCTCATGGTAGCCCTCACCCTAACCCTAATTCTAACCCTAACACTCATACTCACCCTAAACCTCACACTAACCCTAACCCTAATCCTCAATCTAACCCTAACCCTAACACTTACCCTAACCCTCACCCTAACCCTAACCCTCACCCTTACTGTAACCCTCACGTTCAGCCTAACCCTCAACTTTACTCTTACCATCACGCTCATACTAACCCTCACCCTAACCCGAACCCTCATCCTAAACCTCCCCCTAACAATAACAATATCCATCACCATAACCCTAACCCTCAACCTCACCATCACCCTCAGCCTAAACCTATGCCTAAACCTAAACCTAACCCTAACCCTCACCCTCATCCTAGCCCTCACCCTAACCCTAATCCTATCCCTAACCCTCATGCTAACCCTCACACTAACCCTAGGGATAAACATCACCCTAAGCCTAATACTCATATCCACCCTTACCCTCAGCCTAACCCTAAGCCTAAGCCTAATCCTAACCCTAACCCTCACACTCACCCTCACCGTAACCCTAATCCTAACCCTAATCCCAACCCTAACCCTAAACCTCAACCTAACCCTCACCATATACCTAATGCTAACCCTAACACTAATCCTAACCCTGACCCTCACCCTAACGGTCCCCCTCAACCTAACTCTAACCCCAAACCTCACCCAGACCCTATCCCTAATCCTAACCCTAAGCCTAAACCTCACCCTAACCCTAAACCTAACCCGCACCCTCTCCCTCACCCACACCCAAACCATAGCCAAACCCTAACCCTAACATTAACACTAATCCTAACCCTAAAACTAACCCTAACCCTAACCCTAACCTGCAACCACAGCCTCACCCTCACTGCAAATGTAACAGTAATCATAACACTTACAACAACCCTAACCGTAATCCTAACCATCTCCCACTCCCTAACTCTAATCCTAACCCTAACCATCACGCTAACATTAACCCTCACCCTCACTGAAACCCTAACCCTCATCTTAACTCTCACCCTAACCCTAAGCCTAACTCTCACCATAAACCTTAACCTCACCCTAATCCTAACACTAAGCCTAACCTAAACCTTACCCTAACCCTCACCCTCAGCCTAATCCTAACCCAAACCCTAACCCTCAACCTAACCCTCACTCTAACCCTAACCCTAACCCTAACCCTCACATTAACCCTAACCCTCACCCTAACCCTAACCCAAACCCTCACACTAACCCTGATGCTAACTCTAACCCTCACCATAACCAGAACCCTAAACCTAACCATAAACCTCACCTTAAGGCTAACTCTAACCCTAAACCTAACCCTAACCCGCACCCTAACCCTAACCCTCACCTTCACCCTCACCCTCAGCCTAACCCTAAGCCTAACCCTAACACTAACCCTAACCCTCACACTCACCCTCACCTTAACCCTAATCCTAAACTTACCCTATCCGTACACCTAACCCTCACCCTAAGCCTAACCCTAACACTAACCCTAACCATAACCCTCACCCTAACCCTCACCCTAACCCTAACTCTAACCCTAATCCTCAACTTCACCCTAACCCTAAATCTAACCCTAAGCTTAACCCTAAATCATACCCTAACCCTAACTCTAAACCTCACGATCACCCTCAACATCACCATAAACATAAACCTAACCCGAACCCTAACAATAACCCTAAACCTAACCCTAAACCTCACCCTAACCATAACCCTCACCCTAACGCCAAACCTCACCCTAACATTTACCCTCACCCTAACACTAACCCTCACACTAAACCTAACCCTCACCATAACCCTAAACATCACCCTAACACTAACCCTAACCCTACCCCTCACCCTAACCCTAATTCTAACTCTAACCCTCACCCTAACCCTAACCCTCATCCTCACCCTAACACTCACCCTAACCCTAACCCTCACCCTTACCATAACACTCGCCCTCAGACTAACCCTCACCTTTAACCTTAACGACACCCTCAAACTAACCCACACACTAACCATAAACTTAACCCGAACCCTAACTCTCACCCTGACCCTAACCCTAACACTCACCTAACACTAACCCTCATCTTCACCCTCACCCTCAGCCTAACCCTAAGCCTAAACCTAACCCTAACCCTAACCGTCACACTCACCCTCTCCCTAACCCTAATCCTAAACCTCACCCTCACCCTAGCCCTCACCCTAACCCTAATCCTAAACCTAACCCTCACCCTAACCCTAACACACATCCGCAGCCTAACCCTCACACTAATTCTAACCCTAACACCAGCCCTAACAATAACCCTCAGCCTAACCCTCACCCTAACCCTATCTCTAAAGCTAAACCTCAAACTCAAACTGACCCTAACCCTAATCCTCACCCTAACACTAACCCTAAACCTCACCCTCACCCTAACTCTAATCCTAAACCTAACCCTCATCCTAAACCTCACACTCACCCTAACCCTAACCCTCACCCTAACCCTAACCCTTACCCTCAACCTAACTCTCAGACTAACCCTAAGCCTAACCCTAAACCTAACCCTAACCCACTCACTCACCGTCAACCTAACCCTAATCCTAACCATAACCCTAACCCTAAATCTCACACTAACCCTAAACATAAAATTAACCCTAACCCTAACCCTCATCCTAACTCTCACCTGAACCCTAACTCTAACCCTAAACCTCAAACTTACCTTAACCCTAACTCTAACAGTAACCCTAAACCTCTCCCTAACCCTAACCCTCACTCAAACCCTCACCTTAACCCTGACCCTCACCCTAACCATAACCCTCACCCTAACCCTAACCCTCACCCTAACCCTTACCCTGACCCTAAAGATAACCCTCAACCTAACCCTAACCCTCACCCTAACCAAAACCCTCATCCTAATCCTAACCCTCTCCCTAACACTTACCCTCACCCTAACACTATCGCTCATTATAACACTAACCATCACACTAACCCTAACTCTCACCCTAACCCTAAAGCTCACCCTAACCCTAACCGTCAGCCTCACCCTAGCCCTCACTCTAACCCTATTCTAACCCTAACCCTCACCCTAATCCTAAACCTCATCCTCACCCTAAACTCACACTAACCCTAACCCTAATCCTCAATCAAATCCTCACCATTACCCGAACCCTCACCCTACCCCTCACCCTAAACCTCACCCTAATCCTAACCCTCAATCTTAGAGGAACACTCACCCTCAGCCTAACCCTCACCTTTACTCTTACCGTCAAGCTCATCCTAACCCTAATCCTAACCCTAACACTCATCCTAACACTCACCCTAAACCTAAACCTGTCCATCACCCTAACCCTAACCCTCACCCTCACCCTCAGCCTAACCCTAGGACTAAGCCTAACCCTAAACCTAACCCTCAACCTCACCCTAGCCCTCAGCCTAAACCTAATCCTAACCCTAACACTCATCCTAACCCTCACCGTAACCCTAACCCTAACCATCACCCAAAACCTATTCCTCACCCACACCCTCACCCTCAGCCTAACCCTAACCATAACCCTCACACTCAACGCAAATTTAACCCAAACCAAAACACTAACAATAACCCTAATTTTAACCCTAACCCTAACCCTAATCCTCACCCCCACCCTCACCCTCAGCCTAAACCTAAGCCTAACACTAGGCCTAACCCTAACCCTCAACCTAACCCTAACCCTAATCCTAACCCTAACCCTA
The DNA here is from genome assembly GCF_024711535.1 of Dipodomys merriami. Lineage (NCBI taxonomy): Eukaryota > Metazoa > Chordata > Mammalia > Rodentia > Heteromyidae > Dipodomys > Dipodomys merriami. The sequence goes on from NW_027202629.1 coordinate 65,262, forward strand.
ATCCTAAACCTAACCCTAATCCTCAGCCACACCCTCATCCTAACCCAAATCCTAACCCTAACCCTCACCCTAACCCTAAGTCTAAGCCTAACCCTAACCCTAAATTTCACACTCTCCCTCACCCTAACCCTGATCCTAAACCTAACCCTATCCCTAACACTAACCCTCACCCTAACACTAACCCTAGCCCTCACCCTAACCCTAATCCTAACCCTAACCCTCACCCTCATGCTCCGCCTAAGCCTAAGCCTAAGCCTAAGCCTAAGCCTAACCCTCACACTTACCCTAACAATAACACTAACCCTAACTCTAACCCGAAAACTAACCCTCACCCTAAGCCCTAACTCTAACCCTAACTCTAACCCTAATTGTCACCCTCACCGTCACCCTCACGCTAACCCTAACCTTAACCCTCACCCTAATCCTGACCTTAAACCTCACTCTCACCTGCACCCTCACCCTAACCCTAAACCTAACCCTCACCCTAACCCTAATGCTAACTGTAACACTCACCCTAACCCTCACGCTATCACTTACCCACACCACAAACCTAACCCTAAACTTAACCCTCACCCTCACCCTAAACCTCACCCTAACCCTAAACCTAATCCTAACGCTCACCCTCACCCTAACCCTCACCCTCACCCTAACCCTCACCATAACCCTTACCCTCACCCTCACCCTCACCCTAACCGTAACCCTCACACTAAACCTAACCCTCACCCTAAACCTAAACCTACAGCTCACCCTAACCCTCAACCTAAACTTAACCCTAACCCTAACCCTCACCCTCACGCTAGCCCTCACCCTAACCCTAATTCTAACCCTAACCATCACCCTAACCCTCATCATCACCCTAAACCTCACACTACGCCTAACCCTAATCCTCAATCTAACCCTATCCCTAACCCTTACACTAACCCTCAACCTAAACCTAACCCTCACCCTTACTGTAACCCTCAGGCTTATACTAACCGTCAGCCTAACCCGAGCCCTCATCCTAACCCTCACCCTAAACCTAACCATATCTATCACCATAACACTAACCCTTACCCTCACCATCACCCTCAGCCTAAACCTATGCCTAAGCCTAACCCTAACCCTAACCCTCACTTTCACCCTAGTCCTCACCCTAATACTACTCCTAAACCTATCCCTCATCCTAACCCTCACCCTAACCCTAATGCTAACCAACACTCTAAGCCTAATACTCACCCCCACCCTCACCCTCACCCTAACCCTAAGCCTAACCCTCACCCTAACCCTAACCCTCACCATAATCTAACCCTCATCCTATCCCTAACCCTAACCCTACTGCTCACAGTCACCCTAACCCTAACCAACAAACTCACCTCACCCTCAGCTTAAACCTAAGCCTAAACATAACCCTAACCCTAACCCTCACAATCACCCTCACCCTAAGCCTAATCCTAACCCTAAACCTAACCCTCACCCTCACCTTCACCCTAACCTTAACCCTAACCCAAACCCTCAACCGAAATCTCACCCTCAACCTCATCCTAACCCTCACCCTCAACCTAAACATCACCCTAAACCTAACGCTCACCCTAACCCTTAGCCTAACCCTCACCCTAACCCTAAACCTCACCCTCACCCTCACCCTCAGGCTCATCCTAACCCTAATCCTAACCCTAACCCTCACCCTCATCCTCAACCTAAACCTATCCCTAACCCTAACCCTCACCCTAACCGTAACCTCTAATCTAACCCTAAGCCTCAACATAACCCTAACACTAACCCTAACCCTAACCCTAACCCTAACCCTCACCCTCACCCTCAGCCTAAGCCTAAGCCTATCCCAAACCCTCACACTAACCCTTACCCTAAAACTAACCCTAAGCCTCACCCTCAACCTCAACTTCAACCTAAACCTAACCCAAACACTCATCGGAACCGTCACCCTCACACTCACACTAACCCTCAACCTCAGCCTAAACATCACCCTAACCCTAACCCTCACCCTAACCCTAACCCTCACATTAACCCTAACCCTCACTCTAACCCTAACCTTCAACCTAACCCTTACCCTCATCCTAACACTAAGCCTAATCCTAACTTGAACCCTCAGAGTAACCCTAAACCTCACCCTAACCCTAACCCTCACAGTAAACCTAACCCTCACCCTAACCCTAACCCTACACCTCACCCTACCCCTCACTCTAACCCTAACCCCAACCCAACCCTCAACCTCACCGTCACCCTAACACTCACGCTAACCCTAACCCTCACCCAAACCCTAACTCTCAAACTCTCAAGAACACTCATCCTAACTCAAACACTCACTGTCAAAATAAACATAACCCTAACCCTAAACTTCACCATAACCATAACCCTAACCCTCACACTAACAGTAACCCTAACCCTCACCCTCACTCCAACCCTCACACTTACCTTATCCTCACCCTAACCCTAACCCTCACACTAAACCTAACCTTAACTCTAAGCCTACCCCTCACCCTACCCCTCACCCTAACTCTAACCCTAACCCTCACCATAAACCTAACCCTTATCCTCACACTCACCATAACCCTCACCGTAACATTAAACCTCACCCTAACACTAACCCTCATCCATACCTTAACCTTCACTGTCACTCTCACCCTAACACTCAACCTCATTCTACACATCACCCTAAACATAACCCTCACCCTAACCCTAACCGTATCACTTACCTTAACCCTAACACTCACCCTAACCCTCACCCTAACCCTAACTTCCAACCTAATATTAACCCTGACCCTAACCCTAATGCTAAACCTCACCCTAACCCTAAACCTCACCTGACCCTTACCCTCACTCAAACCCTAACCCTCACACTATCCCTAATCCTCACCCTAAACCTAACACTACCCCTCACCCTAACCCTCACTCTAAACCTAACCCCAACCCTAAACCTCACCCTCACCGTCAACCTAACACTCACGTTAACCCTCAACCTTACCCTCACCCTAACCGTAACCCTAACCCTAAAACTCACATTAACCCTAACACTCACCCTAACCCTAACCCAAACCCTCACCCTAACCCTGATGCTAACTCTAACCCTCACCATTACCAGAACCCTAAACCTAACCATAAACCTCACCTTAAGGCTAACTCTAACCCTAAACCTAACCCTAACCCGCACCCTAATCCTAACCCTCACCTTCACCCTGACCCTCAGCCTAACCCTAAGCCTAAACCTAACACTAAACCTAGCCTTCACACTCACCCTCATCCTAACCCTAAACCTAATCCTAACCCTATCACTAACCCTAACCCTCACCCTAAACCTCACCCTAACCCTAAACCTAACACTAACCCTAACCTTCATCATAACCCTCATCCTAATCCTAACTGTAACCTTAAACCTCAACTTCAACCTAACCCTAAATCTAACCCTAAGCGTAACCCTAAATCTCACACCAATCCTAACCCTAAACATTACCCTCACCCTAACCCTCACCATAACCGTATCCCTAACCCTAACCCTAACAATAAACCTAACCCTAACCCTAAACCTCACCCTAACCATAACCCTCACCCTAACCCTAAACCTCACCCTAACACTTACCCTCACCTTAACACTAAACTTCGCACTAAACCTAAACCTCACCATAACCCTAAACCTCACCCTAACCCTAAACTTAACAGAACCCTCACCCTAACCCTAATTCTAACCCTAACACTCACGCTAAACCTAACCCTCATCCGCACCCTAACTCTCACCCTAACCCTAAACTTAACCCTAAACCTCACCCTAACCCTAACCCTCAGCCTCAGCCTAACTATAAACCTAACCCTAACCCACACACTCACCCTCACCCTAACCCTAATCCTAAACCTATCCCTAACCCTAACCCTCCCCCTAAGTCTCACCCTAACCCTAAACCTAACCCTCAACCTAACCCTCACCCTAACCATAACTCTAACCGTAAACCTCACCCTAACCCTAAACCTAATTCTAACCCTAACCCAAAACCTAAACCACATCCTATCCATCACCCTAACCCTAATCCTCACACCCACCCTCACACTCAGCCTAACCCTAAGCCTAAGCCTAACCCTAAACCTTACCCTCACAGTCACTCTCAACCTAAGCCTAAGCCTAATCCTAACCCTAACCCTAACCTCAACCTAACCTTCACCCTAACCTTAACCGTAACACTCACCCTAACCCTAACCCACGAACTAACCCTCCCCCTAACCCTAAATCTAACCCTAAACCTCACACTCCCCCTAACCCTTATCCTAACCCTAACCCTAACCCTCACCCTAAACCTAACCCTCACCCTCACCGTCACCCTCACCGTAACTCTAACCATTACCCTAAAAATAACACTAATCCTAAAGCTAAACCTAAACCTAACCCTAACCCTAACCCTAATCTTAACCCTAACACTCAGCCTAACCCTAACCCTCGCCCTCACCATAACTCTAACCCTCATCCAAACCCTCACCCTAACCCTAACCCTAAACCACAGCCTAACACTAAACCTAACTGTAACCCTCAACCTAACCCTAAACTTAACCCGAACCCTAACTCTCACCCTAAACGTAAACTTAAAAGTCAACCTAAACCTAACCCTACACCTCATCCTCAACCTCAGCCTAACCCTAAGCCTAAGCCTAACCCTAACCCTCACACTCACCCTATCCGTTACCCTAATCCTAATCCTAACCCTAAGCCTAACCCTCACCCTCACTCTAACCTTCACCCTAACCCTAACTCGAACATTAACCCTAACCGTAAACCTCACAAACAGCCTCACCCTAACCCTAACTCTAACCATATAGATCACCCTCACACTAACCCTAACCCTAAACCTCACCCTAACCCTAACCCTAAACCTCACCCTCACCCTAATCCTCACCCTAACCCTCACCCTAACCCTCACCATAACACTAACCCTAAACCTAACCCTCACCCTCACTGTAAACCTTACCCTAACGCTCACCCTAAACCTAACCTTAACCCGAACCCCAACTCTCACCCTAACCCTAAACCTAACCCTCACCCTAACCCTCACCTTCACCCTCACCCTCAGCCTCAGCCTAATCCTAAGCCTAACCCTAAACCTAACCCTCACCCTTACCATCACCCTCACCATAACTCTAACCCTAACCTTAACAATAACACTAATTCTAACCCTAAACCTAATCTTAACCCTAACCCTAACCCTAATCCTAAAACTCACCCTCACCCTAACCCTAATCCTACCCTAACCCTCACACTAACCCTCACCCTCACCCTCATTGTAACCCTAACCTTCATCCAAAACCTCACCCTAACCCTAAACCTAACCCTAAACCAAAATCAAAACCCTAACACACACCCTCACCCTCGCACTAACTCTAATCTTAACCCTAACCCTATAACCCTGAACGTCCCCCTAACTCTCACACTAACCCTAACCCTAACACTAACCCTTACCCCAACCCTCAACCTAACCCTAACTCTAACCCTAACCCTAACCCTCACCCTCACCTTCACTGTAACTGTAACAGTAACCCTAACCCTACAATAAACGTAACCCAAACCCTAACCCTCACCCTAACCATAACCCTCACCCTAACCCTAAACCTCACCCTAACCCTAACCCTAAACCTAACCCTCACCCTCACCCTAGACCTCACCCTAATTCTAACCCTCACCCTCACCCTAACCCTAACCCTTACCTGAACCCTAAACCTAACACTAACCCAAACCCTTATCTTAACCATCAACCTTAGCCTAAACCTCACCTTTAACATTAACATAATCCTCACCCTAACCCTCACACTAACCCTAAACCTCATTCGAACCGTCAACCTAAGCATCACCCTAAACCTAACCCTCAACCTCAAACACACACACAGACTAAGCCTAAGCCTAATACTAAGCCTTACCCTAACCCTCACCCTAGCCTTCACCGTAACACTAACCCTAACCCTAACCCACAAACGTTAGTTTGTGGTTAACCTTAACTTTAACCTTAAGGTTAACCCTAAACTTAACCATCACCCTAGCCCTAATCCTCACCCCCACCCTCACCCTCAGCCTAACCCTAGGCCTAAGCCTAAACCTATCACTAACCCTAACACTAACCCTCACCTTAACCCTAATCCTAACCCTAACCCTAACCCTAACCCTAAACCTCAACCTCACCCTCACCCTAACCCTAATCCTAACCCTAACCCTAAACCTCACCCTAACCCTAACACTCACCCTCAACTTCAACCTCACCGTAACTCTAAACCTAACTCTAATCCTAAACCTAACCCTAAGACTAACCCTAAACCTCAACATAACCCTCACCCTAACCTTAACCCTAACTCTAAGCCTAACCTTAACCTTCGACCTAACCCTCCCCCAACCCTAAATCTAACTATAAACCTCACCCTCACCCTTACCCTAAACCTCACCCTAACCCTAACCCTAACCCTCACCCTCACACTCACCCTCACGGTAACTCTAACCCTAACCCTAACAATGACACTAATCCTAACCCTAAACCTAACCCTAACCTTAACCCTAACCCTAATCCAAAAACTCACGCTCACCCTAACCCTCACCCTAACCCTAAACCTCACCCTCACCGTAACCCTAACCCTCACCCTCACCGTGACCGTAACCCTAATCGTAACCCTCACCCTAACCCTAACCCGAACCTTAAACCTCTTGCTAACACTAACCCTAACCCTCTCCCTCACCCTAGCCCTCACCCTAACCCTAATCTTAACCCTAATCCTCATCCTACCCCTCACCCTAACCCTAACCCTAACTCTCATCCTAACTCTAAACCTAACCCTAACCCTCAACCTACCCCTAACACTCATTGTCACACTAAACATAACCCGAACCCTAACACACACCCTAACCCTAACTCTAACCCTCACCTTAACCCTAAACCTCACCCTCAGCCTAAACCTAAGCCTAACCCTAACCCTAACACTAACCCTCACACTCACCCTAACCCTTACCCTAATCCTAATCCTAACCCTAAGCCTAACCCTCACCCTCAACCTAACCCTCAACCTAACGCTAACTCTAATGCTAACTCTAACCCTAACCCTCACCTCACCCTCACCCTTACCCCAATTCTATCCCTAAACCTCACCCTCACCCTAACCCTAAACCTCACCCTCACCCTAGCCCTCATCCTAACCCGAATCCTAACACTAACCCTCCTGGTAACCCTCACCCTAACACTAATCCTAACCCTAACCCTCACCCTCACCCTAACCCTAACCCTAACCCTCAACATAACCCCAACCGTCACTCTCACCGTAGCCCTTACCCTAACTTACACCCTAACCCTAAACTTAACCCGAACCCTAACTCTCACCCTAAACATAGCTCTAACACTCAACCTAACCCTAACCCTCACCCTCACCCTCACCCTCAACCTAAGCCTAAGCCTAACCCTAACCCTCACACTCACCCTAACCCTAACCCTAATCCTAACCCTAATCCGAACCCTAACACGATCCCTCACCCGAACCCTCACCTTAACCCTAACCCTAACATTAACCCTAAACCTAACCCACACCCTCAGATTCACCCTAACCCTAACAATAAACGTCACCCTGACCCTCACCCTAACCCTAAACTTAAACCTAAACTTCACCCTAACCCTAAAACTCAAACTCACCCTCAGCCTAGCCCTCACCTTAACCCTAATCCTAACCCTAAACCTCATCCTAAACCTCCCCATAATCCTAAGAGTAACCCTCACCCTAACCCTAACTTTCTCACCCTCAACCTCACCCTCAGCCTAACCCTAAGCCTAACCCTAATCCTAACCCTCACCCTCAACCTCACCCTCAGACTAAACCTAACTCTAACCCTAACCCTCGCCCTAACACTAACCCTCATCCTCACCATCACCCTAACTCTAATCTTAACCCTAAACGTAACCCTTACCTTCACACTCACCCTCACTTTAACCCTAATCCTAAACCTAACCCTATCACTAATCCTCACCCCCACATTAATTTAAACCTCACCCTAACCCTTACCCTAACATTAACACTAACCCTAATCCTAACCGTCACCCTAACCCTAACTCTAACCCTTAACCTCACCCTCACCCTAAACCTAACCCTAACCATAATCCTAAACCTCACCCTAAACCTAAACCTTACCCTAACACTTACCCTCACCCTAACACTAACACTAACCGTAACAGTAACCCTCACACTAATGCTAACCATCACCTTAAACCTAAACCTCCCCCTAACCCTAACTCTAACCCTCAGCTTCAACTTAGCCATCACCCTAACCCTAACCCTCATCCTCACACTAAACCTCACACTAACCCTAACAATAATCCTCAATCTAACCCTGTCCCTCACATTAACCATAACCCGAGACCTCACCCTTACCTTAACCTTCACCCTCAGCCTAACCCTCACCTTTATTCTTATTGTCACCCTCATCCTAACCCTCACCCTAACACTAACCCTTATCTTAACCCTCACCCTAACCATAACCCTAACCATCACCCTAACCCTAACCCTCACCCTCAACTTCAACCTCAGCCTAACCCTAAGTCTAAGCCTAAACCTATCCCTAAACCTCACACTCACCCTAGCCCTCACCCTAACCCTAATCCTAACCCTAACCCTCATCCTAACACTAAACCTAACCATAAACTAAACCAGGACTCTAAACCTAATCCTCATCCTAATCCTCACCCTCACCCTCAGCCTAACCCTAAGCCTAAGCATAAGCCTAACCCTATCCCTAACCCTCACACTCACCCTCACCCTAACCCTAATCCTAACCCTAACCCTAACCCTAAACCTAAACCTCAACCTAACCCTCACCCTAAACCTAACCCTAACCCCAAACCTCACCCTTACCTTAGTCCTCACCCTAACCCTCACCCCATACCTAAGCCTCACCCTCACCCAAACCCAAACCTTAACCCTCCCCCTAACCCTACGCTTAACATTAACCCTAAACTTCACCCTAACTAACAATAACCCTCACAATCACCCTAGCCCTCACCCTAACCCTAATTGTAACCCTAAACCTCATCCTAACCCTCACCCTAACCCTAACCCTAACCCTCACCCTAACCCTAAACCTAATTCTAACACTCAAACTAGACCTAACCCTGACCCTCACCATAACCCTAACCCTAATCCTCAGCCTAAATCTAAACCTAACCCGAACAATAAATCTCACCCTAACCCTATCCCTAATCCTCATGCTCACCCTAGCCCTCATCCTAAACTTAATCCTAACCAGAACCCTCATGCTAACACTCACCCTAACCCTAACACTAACCCTAACCTTAAACCAAGCCCTAATCCTATCCCTCACCCTATTCCTAAACTTAACCCTAACCCTAATCCTCACCCTCACAATAGCCCTCACACTAACCCTAATCCTAAACCTAACCCTCATCCTAACCCTCACCCTCACCCTAACCCTAACCCTCACTCTCACCCTCAGCCTAACCCTTAAGCCTAACCCTAACATTAACCGAACCCTAACCATCACACTCATCCTCACCCAAACCTTAATCCTACACCTAACCCTATCCCTAACCCTAAACCTCACCCTAAAACTCACGCTAAACCTAACCCAAACACTAACCCTAACACTAACCCTCACACTAACCCTCGCCTTAACACAAACTCTAAGCCTAAACCTCACCCTCACCCTAACCCTAAACCTCACCCTTAACCTCTCCCTCAGCCTATCACTATGCCTAACCCTAACCCTAACCCTAACACTCACACTCACCCTCTTCCCAAACCCTCAGCCTTACCCTAAGACTAAGCTTAAGCATAACGCTAACACTAACCCTCACCCTAACCATAACCCTCACCCTAACCCTAACACTCACACTAAGCCTAACACTAAACCTCACCCTCAACCACACCCTCACCCAAACCCTAACCCTCACCCTGACCCTAACTCTAAGCCTCAACCTCATGCTCTGCCTTAGTTTAAGTCTAAGCCTAAGCCTAACCCGAACCCTCACCTAACCCTAACCTGAACACTAATCCTAACTCTAACCCTAAACCTCACCCTCACCCTAACCCTAACCCTAACCCTAACTCTAAACCTCATCCTAACCCTAACCCTCACCCTCACCCTAGCCATCACCCTAACCCTAATCCTAACATTAAATCTCATCCTAACCCTCACCACCCTAACCCTAACCCTAGCCCTAACCCTAACCCTAACCCTCAACCTAATCCTAACCCTCACCCTCACTGTAAACCTAACCCTAACCCTCACCCTAACCCTAAACTTAACTGGAAAGCTAACTCTCACCATAGCCCTTAACCGAACCCTCAGCAGAACCCTAACCCTCACCCTCACCATCATCCTCAGCCTAACCCTAAAACTAATTTTAATCCTCACACTCACCCTAATCCTTGCCCTAATCCTAATCCTAACCCTAAGCCTAACCCTCACCCTAACCCTCACCCTAACCCTAAATCTAACGCTAACCCTAACCCAAAACCTCACAATCAGCCTCACCCTAACCCTAACTCTAAACCTAAACCTCACTCTCACCCTAATTCTAACCCTAAACCTCACCCTAACACTAACCCTAACCCTAAACCTCATCTTCACCCTTGCCCTCACCCTCACCCTAATCCTAAGCCTAACCCTCATACTAACACTCACCCTAACCCTAACCCTAACCCTAGCCTAACCCTAACCCTAACCCTCAACCTAATCCTAACCCTCACTCTCACTGTAAACCTAACCCTAACCCTCACCCTAACCCTAAACTTAACTGGAAAGCTAACTCTCACCCTAGCCCTTAACCTAACCCTCAGCATAACCCTAACCCTCACCCTCACCATCATCCTCAGCCTAACCCTAAAACTAATCTTAATCCTCACACTCACCCTAACCCTTGCCCTAATCCTAATCCTAATCCTAAGCCTAACCCTCTCCCTAACCCTCACCCTAACCCTAAATCTAACGCTAACCCTAACCCAAAACCTCACAATCAGCCTCACCCTAACCCTAACTCTAAACCTAAACCTCACTCTCACACTAATTCTAACCCTAAACCTCAACCTAACCCTAACCCTAACCCTAAACCTCATCTTCACCCTAGCCCTCACCCTCACCCTAATCCTAAGCCTAACCCTCATACTAACACTCACCCTAACCCTAACCCTAGCCCAAACCCTCACCCTATGCCTAACCCTCACCCTCACCCTCAGCCTCAGCCTAAGCCTAAGCCTAAGCCTAACCCTAACAATAACCCTCACACTCACCCTAACCCTTACTCTAATCCTAATCCTAACCCTAACCCTAACCCTCACCCTCACCCTATCCCTCACCTTAACCCTAACACTAACACTAACCCTAAACCTAAACCTCACCCTCAGGCTCAACCTAACGCTAACACTAACCATAATCTCACCCTCAACCTAAACCTAACCCTACACCTCAACCTAGCCCTATACATAAACCTCACCCTCACTCTACCCCTAACCCTAAACCTCACCCTAACCCTAACCCTCACCCTTTCAGTAACCCTCACCCTCAGCCTAACCCTCACGTTTACCCTGACCGTCAACCCCACCCTAAACCTCACCCTAACCCTTAACCTCACCCTCATGCTCAGCCTAAGCCTAAGCCTAAGCCTAAATGTAAACCTGACCCTCATTCTAACCCTAACCCTAACACTAACCCTAATTCTAAACCTAAAACTCACCCTCACACTCACCTTCAGCCTGAAGCTAAGGCAAACCCTAACCCTAACATTAACCCTCACACTCACCCTAACCCTCACCCTAACCCTAACTCTAACACTAACCCTAACCCCCTAAGCCTCACCCTCAGCCTCACCCTAACCCTAATTATAACCCTAAACCTCACCCACACCCTAACCCTAACCCTAAACCTAACCCTAACCCTAACCCTAACCCTCCCCCTAACACTCAACCTAACCCTAACACTAATCACTAACCCTAACTCTAACCCTAACTCTAACACTAACACTAAACCTCACCCTAAACCTAATCCTAACCCTCACCCAAACCCTAACCCTCACCCTCACCCTCACCCTCAGCCTAATCCTAAGCCTAACAATTACCCTAACCCTAACCCTCACACTACTCCTAACAATAACCCTAATCCTAATCCTAACCCTAACCCTATCGCTCACCCTCACCCTAACCCTAACCCTAACACTAAACCTAACCCTAACCCTCACCTTCAACCTCACCCTCAGCCTAACATTAAGCCTAACCCTAAACCTAACCCTAACACACACACTCACCCTTACCCTAACCCTAATCCTCACACTAACAGTAACCCTAACCCTAACCCTCCCCATAACTCTCACCCTCACCCTAACCCTAACACTAAGCCTAAACCTAACTCTCACCCTAACCCTAACTCTAACCCTAAATTTCACCCTCTCCCTAAGCCTAACTCTAACCCTAAACTAAACCCTAAAGTTCACCCTATCCCTAAACCTAACCCTAACCCTAACATTCACCCTAACCGTAACTCTAATCCTAAACCTCCCCCTCCCCCTAACCCTAACCCTAAGCCTGTTGTAAACGTCACCCTAAACCTAAACCTTACCCTAACACTTACCCTCACCCTAACAATAACAGTAACAATAACCCTCCACTTAACCCTAACCAGCACCCTTACCGTAACCCTAACCCTCATTCTCAATCTCACCCTAACCCTAACCCTAACCTGAAACCTCACCCTAACACTAACCCTAACGCTCACCCTCACCCTAGCCCTCACCCTAACCCTATACCTAACCCTAACGCTCAAACTAAACCTAACCCTCAAGCTCAACGTAACCCTAACCCTAACCCTCACCCTAACCCTAAACTTAACCTGAACCCTAACTCTCACCCTAAACATAACCCTAACCCTCACTCAAAACCTAACCCTCACCCTCAACCTCACCCTCAGTGTAACCCTAAGCCGAACCCTAACCCTAACCCTAACCCTCACACTCAACCTAACCCTTACCCTAATCCTAATCCTAACCATAACTCTAACCCTAAACCTCAACCTCACCCTAACCCTAAACCTAAACCTCACCCTATCCCTAACCCTTAACCTCACCCTCAATCTAGCCCTCACCCTAACCCTAATCCTAACCCTAACCCGCATCTTAACCCTCAAACTAACGATAACCTGAACCATCACTCTAAACCTAATCCTCAAACCCACCCTCACCCTAACCCTAACCCTAACCCTAACCCTCAGCCAAAGACTAACCCTAACCCTAACCCTCACACTCACCCTCACCCTAACCCTAATCCTAACCCTAACCCTAACCCTTAACCTAAACCTCAACCTAACCCTCACCCTAAGCCTAACCCTAACCCTCACGCTCACCTTAGTCCTCACCTTAACCCTCACCCCAAACCTAACCCTCACCCTCACCCAAACCCTACCCCTAACCCTCACACTCACCCTAACCCTACCCCATCCCTAATCCTAAACCTCACCCAACCCTAACACTAACCCTCACAATCACCCTAACCCTAACCCTAACCCTACCTCTAATATTCATCCTAACCCTAAACCTGACCCTCAACATCACGCTCAAGCTCAGCCTTACATTAACCTTAACCCTAACCCTAAACCTAAGAATAACCCTAACCATAAACCTAACCCTAAACCTCATCCTAACCGTAACTCTAACCCTAACCCAAACATTCACCCTAACCCTAACACTGACCCTAACCCTAACCCTAAACCTCATCCTAACCCTAAACCTAACCCTCACCCTAGCATATATCCTAACCCTAATCCTAACACTAACACTCACACTAACCCTCACTCTAATCCTAAACCTCACCATCAGCCTCAGACTCAGCCTAACCCTAAGGGTAACACTAACTCTAACCCTCACACTGACCATCACCTTAACCCTAATCCTAACCCTAACCCCAACCCTAAACGTAAATCTAACACTAACACTAACCCTCAACATCAACCTAACCCTAAACCAAACACTCACCATAGCACATACTTTAACCCTAACCCTAAACCTAACACTCACCCTAACGCTAACCCTCACCCTACCCCTACCCCTAACCCTCACACTAACCATAAACCTCACCCTAACCCTCACCCTAACCCTAACTCTAAACCTAAAACTCACACTCTCCCTAACCCTAACCATAACCCTAAACCTCAAACTAACACTAACCCTAAACCTCACCCTCACCCTCACCCTAATCCTAACCCTCACCCTCACCCTAGTCCTCACCCTAAACCTAACCCTAGCCCTAACACTCACCCTAACCATAACCCTCAACATAACCCTAACACTCACCCTAACCCTAACCCTAACCCTCACCCTCACCCTCACCCTAACCCTAACCCTAACCCTCCCCCTCACCCTAAACCAAACCCTAACCCTAACCCTCACCCTAACCCTAAGCCTAACCCTAACCCTAACCCTAACCCTCACACTCACCCTCAACCTACACCTAATCCTAAACCTAAACCTAACCCTCACAGTAACCCTCAAACTAGCGCTCACACTAACCCTAATCCTAACCCTAAAACTCATCCTAACCCTCACCCTAACCCTAACCCTAACCCTCACCCTAACCCTAACCCTAACCCTCACCCTCATGCTCGGGCCTAAGCCTAACCCTAAGCCTAAGCTTAAGCCTAAACCTAACCTTCACACTAACCCTCAACCTAACACTAACCCTAACACAAAAGCTAACTCTAACCCTAAACCTCACCCTCACCCTACCCCTAACTCTAACCCTAACCCTAAACATAAACCTAACCCTCACCCTAACCCTAAACCTCACACTCACCTTAACAGTAAACCTAATCCTAATCCTAACAGTAACCCTAACCCTAACCCTCATACTAACCATAACACTCACCCAAAACCTAACCCTCGCACTAACACATAAATTCACCCTAACACTAAACCTAACCCTAACACTAGCACTCACACTAACCCTAACACTCCCCCTCACCCTAAACCAAGTCCTAACCCTAACCCTCACCGTAAAACTAAGCCTAACCCTAAACCTAACCTTCACACTCACCCTCAACCTACACCTAATCCTAAACCTTACCCTAACCCTCCCAGTAACCCTCAACCTAGCGCTCACCCTAACCCTAGTCCTAACCCTAAACCTCATCCTAACCCTCACCCTAACCCTAACCCGAACCCTTACCCTCATGCTCGGCCTAAGTCTAACCCTAAGCCTAAGCTTAAGCCTAAACCTAACCCTCTCACTAACCCTCAATCGAACCCTAACCCTAACAGAAAAGCTAACTCTAACCATAAACCTCACCCTCACCCTAACTCTAACACTAACCCTAACACTAAACATAAACCTAACCCTCAACCTAACACTAAACCTCACACTGAACAGTAAAACTAAGCCTAACCCTAACAGTAACCCTAACCCTAAACCTAACCCTCATTCTAAACATAACACTCACGCTAACACTAACCCTCACCCTAACACTTAAATTCACCCTAACACTAAATATAACCCTAACACTAGCACTCACACTAACCCTAACCCTCACCCTCACCCTAGACCTCACCCTAACCCTAACCCTCATCCTCATCCTAAACCTCACACTAACCCTAGAACTAATCCTCAATATAAACCTCACCCTCAACTTAACCCTAACCCTAACCCACACCCTAACCATAACCCTCACCCTTAACTTAATCCTCACTCTCAGCCTAACTCTCACCTTTACCCTTACCTGCACCCTCACCCTAACCCTCACCCTAAGCCTAACCCTCATCCTAACCCTAACCCTGACCGTAACCCTAAGCCTAACCCTAACCCTAACCCTCACCCTCACCCTAGACATCATCCTAACCCTAATCCTAACCCTAAACCTAACCCTAACCCTCACCATCACCCTTAACCTAATCCTCAACCCCACCCTCACCCTCAGCCTAACCCTAAGCCTAAGCCTAATCCTAACCCTAACCCTCACACTCAGCCTCATCATAACCCTAATCCTAAACCCAACCCTAACACTAAACCTAAACCTCAACCTAACCCTGCCCCTAACCCTCCCCCTAACTCTAACTCTAACCCTAAACTTCACCCTCACCCTCACCGTAACCCTCACCCTAAACCTAAATCTAACCCTCACCCTCACCGTAACTCTAACCATAAACCTAACAATAAAACTAACCCTAACCATCACCCTAACCCTAACCGTAACCCTAAACCTCACCCTAACCCTAAACCAAACCCTCAACGTCAGCCTCACCCTAACCGTAAACTTAACCTTAACCATAACACTAACAATAACCCTAACCCTAAACCTAACCCTGAAACTCACCCTAAACCTAACCCTCACACTCACCGTAACCTAACCCTAACCCTCAACCTAACCCTCACCCTCAGGTTAACGCTAAGCCTTAACCATATCCCTAAACCTAACACAATCACTCACCCTAACATTAACCCTAATCCTAAACCTAACCCTAACCCTAACCCTCATCCTAACCCTCACCCTAACCCTAACCCTAACACTAACCCTAACCCTAACCCTCAACCTAACCCTAACTCTAACCCTAAACCTCACCCTCACCTTCACCCTAACCCTAATCCTAACCCTAAACCTCAACCTAACCCTAACCCTTACCCTCACCCTCACTGTAACTCTAACCCTAAACCTAACAATGGCACTAACCCTAACACTAACCCTCACCCTCACCCTCACCGTAACCCTAACCCTAACCCAAACACTCACCCTAACCCTAACCTTAACCCTAACCTAAACCTCACCCTAACCCTAACCCTAACCATCACCCTGAGCCTCACCCTCACCATAAACTTAAACCTAACCATAACACTAACAATAACTCTAACCCTAACCCTAATCTAAACCTCACTCTCACCCTAACCCTAACCCTAACCCTCAACCTAACCCTAACCCTCACCCTCACCGTAACCCTCACACTAACACTCACCCTAACCGTAAACTTAACGCTAACCCTAAACGTCACCCTAACGCTAACCCTAACCCTCACCCTCACCCTAGCCCTCACCTTAGCCCTAATCCTAAAACTAAACCTCACCTTAACCCTCACCCTAACCCTTAAACTCTAACAATCACCCTAATCCTAACCCTTAACCTCACCCTCACGCTCGGCCTAAACCTAAGACTAAGGCTAACTCTAACCCTAACTTTCACACTCACCCTCACCCTCATCCTCACAGTAACTCTAACCTTAACCCTATCAATAACACTAACCCTAACCTTAACCCTAATCTTAACCCTCACCCTGACAGTAAACCTCAACCTAAACCAAGCCCTCACCCTAACACTAACACTAACCCTAACCCTAAACCGCATCCTAACCCTAAACCTAAACCTCACCCTCAGCCTCAACCTCACTGTAAACTTAACCTTAATGATAACACTAACAATAACCCTAACCATAACACTAATACTAACCCTCACCCTCACCCTAACACTAACCCTCCCTCTCACAGTAACCCTAACCCTAACCCTCACCCTAACACTAAACCTAACCCTAATCCTAAACCTCACCATAATGATAACCCTAACCCTCACCCTCACCCTTGCCCTCATACTAACCCTAATCCTAACCCTAAACCTCATCCTAACCCTCACTCTTACAATAACCCTAACCCTAAACCTAACCTTAACCCTAACCTTGAATCTAACCCTAACACTCACCTTCAACACTCAGCCTCAGCCTAAACCTAAACCTAAGTCTAACCCTAACCCTCACACTCACCCTCACCTTAACCCTAATCCTAACACTAACCCTCACCCTAACCCGCAACCTAAACGTCCCGCTAATCCTAACCCTAAACCTAAACCTCACCCTCACCCTAACCCTAACTCTAACCCTGACCCTAAACCTAAACCTCACCCTAAACCTAACCCTAACCCTCACCCTCACCGTAACAGTTACCCTAACCCTAACAATAACCCAACCTTAACGCTAACACTAACCCTAAACATAAACCTCACCCTAATGCTAACCCTCACCCTAAAACTAACCCTAATACTAACACTAACCGTCACACTAACCCTAAACATCACCTTAACCCTAAACCTCAACATAACCCTAAACCTAACCCTCACCCTCACCATAGCCCTCACACTAACCCTAACCCTCATCCTCACCCTAAACCTCACACTAACCCTAACACTGATACTCAATCTAAACCTCACCCTCACCCTAACCCTAACCCTAATCCTCACCCTAACTCGCACCCTAACCCTAACCCTCACCTTTACCCTTACTGTCACCCTCACCCTAACCCTCACCCTACCCCTAACAATGATTCTAACCCTCACCCCAAACATAACCCTAACCATCACGCTAACCCTAACCCTCAACCTCACACTCAGCCTCATTCTAAACCTAAGCCTAACCCTAACCCTAACCCTAACCCTCATCCTCACCCTACCCCTCACCCTAACCCTAATCCTAACCCTAACCCTAAAAATAACACTAACCCTAACCCTAACCCTCATTCTAACCCTAACCCTCACCCTAACCCTTACCCTCACCCTAACACTTACCTTACCCTAACAATAACCCTAACCCTAACCCTAACCCTCATTCTAACCCTAACCCTCACCCTAACCCTTACCTTCACCCTAACATTTAACTTACCCTAACAATAACCCTAACCCAAACACTAAGCCTCACACTAACCCTAACCATCACCCTACCCTAACCCCAACGCTAAACCTCACCCAAACCCTAACCCTAACCCTCACCCTCACCCTCACCCTCACCATAATTCTAACCCTAACCTTAACAATAACACTAATCCTAACCCTAAATCTAACCCTAATCCTAATCCTAACCCTAATACCCACCTTCAGCCTCACCCTAACCACAAACTTAACCCTAACCATAACACTAACAATAACCCTAACCCTCACTCTAACCCTATCTCTAACACTAAAAATCAAACTCTAGCCCTCACCATAACCATAATCCTAAAACTAATC
Source organism: Dipodomys merriami (assembly GCF_024711535.1). Taxonomy (NCBI): domain Eukaryota; kingdom Metazoa; phylum Chordata; class Mammalia; order Rodentia; family Heteromyidae; genus Dipodomys; species Dipodomys merriami. The sequence goes on from NW_027202629.1 coordinate 84,226, forward strand.
CTCTTCTTAACCCTCATCCTAACCCTAACCCTAACCCTCACCCTAAACCTAATCCTATCCATAACCCTAACCCTAAACCTCACCCTAACCCCAAACCTAAAACTAGCCCTAACCCTAACGCTCATCTTAACCCTCACTTGAACCCTAACTGTAACCCTAAACCTCACCCTCACCCTCACCCTAACTCTAACCCTAACCCTAAAGCTAAACCTCACCCTAACCCTAAACCTCACCCTCACCCTCAACGTAACCCTAACTCGAAACTTAACAATCACCCTAAACCTAACCCTAACCCTCACCCTAACCATAAACCTCACCCGAACCCTAACCCCCACCCTAACACTTACCCTCACCCTATCACTAACCCTAACTCTAACACTAACCCTCACAGTAACCCTAACTCTCACCCGAACCCTAAACCTCACCTTAACCCTAACTCTAACCCTCAGCCTCACCCTAGCCGTCACCCTAACCCTAATTCTAACCCTAACCCTCACCCTAACCCTAAACCTCATCCTCAACTTAACCTCACACAAACCCCAACCCTGATCCTCAATCTAACCCTCACCCTCACCCTAACCCTCATCCTAACCCTTATACTAAACCTCACCCTAACCCTAATCCTCTCTCTCACCAGAACCCTAACACCCACCCTAACCCTCACCCTAACCTCCAACCTAACACTAACCCTAACCCTCATCCTAACACTCACCCTAACCCTAATCCTATCCATCACCCTAACCCAAACACTCAAACTCACCCTCACCCTAAGCCTAACCCTAAGCCTAAGCCTAAGCCTAACCCTAACCCTCACCCTCACCCTAGCCCTCACCCTAAACCTAATCCTAAAGGTAAGCCTCATCCTCACCCTCAACCCAACCCTAACCCTAACCATCACCCAAAACCTATTCCTCACCCCAATACTCACCCTCAGCCTAAACCTAAGACTAAGCCTAACCCTAACCATAACCCTCAACCTCAGGCTCGCCCTCACCGCAAACTAAACCCAAACCATAACACTAACAATAACCTGAATTTAAACCGAAACCCAAACCCTAATCCTCACCCCCACCCTCACCCTCAGCCTAACCCTAACCCTAACCCTAACCCTAAACCTAACACTAAACCTCACCCTAATCCTCAGCCTCACCCTCACCCTAACCCAAACACAAATATAAATCCTCACCCTCACCCTAAGCCAAACTATAAGCCTAACCCTAACTCTCAAACTCACCCTCAACCTAACCTTAAACCTAACCCTAAAACTCACCCTAAATCTCACCCTAAACCTAACACTCACCCTCAACCTCAACCTCCCCGCAAACTTTACCCTAACCATAAAAATACCAATAAACCTAACCCTAACCCTAAACTTAACCCTAACCCTCACCCCCACCCTCACCCTCAGCCTAATCATAAGCCTAATCCTAAGCCTAACCCTAAGCCTCACCGTAACCCCAAACCTAACCCTCACCCTAACCCTAAGCTTAACACTAAGCCTCACCTTAAGGCTAACTCTAAACCTAACCCTAACCCTAACCCACACCATAACTCTCACACTTACACTCTACCTCAGCCTAACCCTAAGCCTAAACCTAATCATAACCCTAACCCTCACACTCACCCTCACCCTAACCCTAATCCTATACCTAACACTATCCCTAACCCTAACCCTCACCCTAACCCTAACCCTAACACTAACCCTATACCTAACCCTCACCCTAACCCTCCTCCTAAACCTATCTCTAACCCTAAACCTCAAACTCACCATGACCCTAACCCTAAACCTAACCCTAAACCACACCCTAACCCTAAACCTCAACCTCACCCTAGCCCTCACCCTAACCCCAATCCTAAACCTAACCCTCATTCTAACCCTCACCTTAACCCTAAAACAAACCCTCACCCTAACCTACACCCTCACCCTAACCCTCAGCCTAACACTAAGCCTAACCCTAAACCTAACCCTAACACAAACCCTCACACTCACACTCAAGCTAACCCTAATCCTAAATCTAATCCGATCCCTAACCATAACGTTCACCCAAAACCTCACCCTTAACACTAACCTTAACACCAACCCTAACGCTAACCCTTACATTAACCCGAACTCTAACACTAAACCTCACCCTGACCCTCACCTGAACCCTCACCCTCAACCCCAGCCTAAACCTAAGCCTAACACTAACCCTAACCCTCAAAATCACAATCACCCTCACAAAAACACTTATCCTAATCCCAGGCCTAACCCTAAAACTCACCCTAACCCTAGCCCTCACCCTAACCATAAACCTAACACTAACCCTAACCCTAACCCTCACCCTAACCCTAATTCTAAACCTAAACCTCACCCTCACCTTAACCCTAACCCTAACCTTAACCCTAACCCTATACCTCACCCAAAACATAACCCCAAAACTCACTTTCACCCTAGCCCTCACCCAAACCCTAATCCTAACTCTAACCCTCATCCTAACCCTCAACCTAACCCTAACCATAACCATCACCCCAACCCTAACCCTCAGCCTCAACCTGACGCTCAGCCTAAATTTAACCCTAAACCTAAACCTAAACCTAACCCACACACTCACCCTCACCCTAACCCTAATCCTAATCCTAAACCTAAAAATAACCCTAACCCTAAACCTAACCCTCAAACTAAACATAACCCTCACCCTAACCCAAACCCTCACTCTAACACTTACCCTCACCCTAACAGTAACCCTCACACTAACACTGAAGCTCACAGTAACCATAAACCTCTCCCTAACCTTAACCCTAACCCTAACCTAAACCTCACCCTCACCATAGCCCTCACCTTAACCCTAATTCTAACCCTAATCCTCAACCTCACCCTAAACCTCACACTAACCCTAACCCTAATCCTCAATCTAACCCTCACCCTAACCGTAACCCGAACCCTTAACCTAACGCTCACCCTAACCCTAACCCTCACCCTTATCTTAACCCTCACCCTCAGCCTAACCCTCACGTTTACCCTTACCATCACTCTCACCCTAACCCTCAACCTTAACCTAACCCTAACCAAAGCACTCACCCTAACCCTAACCCTAAACCTCACCCTCACCCTCAGATTTACACTAATCCTATCACTATTCCTAACCCTAAACCTCACCCTCACCCTAGCCATGACCCTAATTCTTACCCTCACACTAATCCTAACCCTAACCCTAAACCTAACTCTCACAATAAACCTAACCCTCACCCTAACCGTAACCCTACCCCTTACCCTAACCCTCACCTTAACCCTACAACTAACCCTCAACCTAACCCTCACCCAAAACCTCACTGTCACCCTAAATCTGACCTTAACCCTAATAACAACCCTAACCCTCACCCTCACCCTAACCCTCACCCTAAACCTCACCCTAATCATAACCCTAACCCTTAGCCTAACCCTCACCCTAACCCTAAGCATAACCCTAACCCTAACCCTTACCCTAACCCTCACCCTAACCCAAATCTTAACCCTAACCCTCATCTTCACCCTAAACCTCATCCTAACACTTACCCTCATCCTCACCCTAAACCTCACACTTAACCGAATCCTCACCGTAACTCTAACCTTAACCGTCACCCTCACCGTCACCCTCACGCTAAGCCTAACCCTAACCCTCTCCCTAACCCTAATGCTAAGGCTAACACTCACACTAACCCTCATGCTATCACTTATCCACACCACAAACCTAACCCTAACCTTAACCCTCACCCTCACCCTAAACCTCACCCTAACCCTAAACCTAATCCTAACCCTCACCCTCACCCTAACCCTAACAATAACACTCACCTAACCCTAACCCTAACCTTCTACCTCACCCGAACCCTCACCCTAACCCTAATGCTCACCCACACCCTAAACCTCAAGCTCACCCTTACCCTAACCCTCAACTAATCCTCACCCTAACCCTAACCATTACCTAACGAAGAGCCTAACCCTCACTCTCACCTTAACCATATCCCTAACCCTAAACCTCACCCTCACCCACACCCTCTACCTCAGCCTATCCCTGACCCTATCCCTAATCTTAACCCTAACCCACACCCTCACCCTAACCCTCACCATAACCCTTAGCCTCACCCTCACTCTCACCCTAACCGTAACCCTCACAATAATCCTAACCCTTACACTAAACCTAAACCTACCCCTCACCCAAAACCTCACCATAAACTTAAGCCTAACCCTAACCCTCACCCTCACGCTAGCCCTCAACCTAATACTAATTCTAACCCTAACCCTCACCCTAACCTTCATCCTCACCCTAAACCTCACACTAACCCTAACCCTAATCCCCAATCTAACCCTAACCCTAACCCTTACCCTAATCCTAACCCTAACCCTAACCATCACCCTCACCATAACAGTAACCCTAACCCTAACAATAACCCAACCCTAACGCTAACACTAACCCTAAACATAAACCTCACCCTAATGCTAACCCTCACCCTAAAACTAAACCTAATACTAACGCTAACTGTCACACTAACCCTAAACATCACCTTAACCCTAAACCTTAACATAACCCTAAACCTAACCCTCACCCTCACCATAGCCCTCACACTAACCCTAACCCTCATCCTCACCCTAAACCTCACACTAACCCTAACACTGATACTCAATCTAATCCTCACCCTCACCCTAACCCTAACCCTAATCCTCACCCTAACTCACACCCTAAACCTAACCCTCACCTTTACCCTTACTGTCACCCTCACCCTAACCCTCACCCTACCCCTAACAATCATTCTAACCCTCACCCTAAACATAACCCTAACCATCACGCTAACCCTAACCCTCAACCTCACACTCAGCCTCATTCTAAACCTAAGCCTAAACCTAACCCTAACTCTAACCCTCATCCTCACCCTATCCCTCACCCTAACCCTAATCCTAACCCTAACCCTAAAAATAACACTAACCCTAACCCTAACCCTCATTCTAACCCTAACCCTCACCCTAACCCTTACCCTCACCCTAACACTTACCTTACCCTAACAATAACCCAACCCTAACCCTAACCCTCATTCTAACCCTAACCCTCACCCTAACCCTTACCCTCACCCTAACACTTACCTTACCCTAATAATAACCCTAACCCAAACACTAACCCTCACACTAACCCTAACCATCACCCTACCCTAACCCTAACCCTAAACCTCATCCTAACCCTAACCCTAATCATCACCCTCACCCTCACCCTCACCATAACTCTAACCCTAACCTTAACAATAACACTAATCCTAACCCTAAATCTAACCCTAATCCTAATCCTAACCCTAATACCCACCTTCAGCCTCACCCTAACAACAAACTTAACCCTAACCATAACACTAACAATAACCCTAACCCTCTCCCTAACCCTAACATTAACCCTCACCTTAACCCTTACCCTAACCCTAATCCTAACGCTATACCTCATCCTAACCCTCACCCTAACCCTAACCCTAAACCTCAACCTAAACCTAACCCTCACCCCCACACTCCGCCTAACCCTAAACCTAACCCTAACACTAACCCTCACACTCACACTCAAGCTAACCCTAATCATAAATCTAACCCGCTCCCTAAACATAACCCTCACCCTAAACCTCACCCTAACCCTAACCCTAACACCAATACTAACACTAACCCTCACAATAACCCTAACTCTAACCCTAAACCTTACCCTCACCCTCACTTTAATCCTGACCATCAACCTCAGCCTAAACCTAAGCCTGACCCTAACCCTAACCCTCACACTCACACTCACCCTCACCCTAACACTAATCCTAATCCCAGCCCTAACCCTAACCATCACCCTAACCCTAACCCTCACAATAATCCTAAACCTAACACTAACCCTAACCCTAACCCTCACCCTAACCGTAACTCTAAACCTAAACCTCACCCTCAACTTAACCCTAAGCCTAACCCTAACCCTAACCCTAAACCTCACCCTAAACATAACCCTAAACCTCACCTTCACCCTAGCCCTCACCCAAACCCTAATCCTAACTCTAACCCTCATCCTAACCCTCACCCTAACCCTAACCCTAACCATCACCCTAACCCTAGCCCTCAGCCTCAACCTCACCCTCAGCCTAACCTTAAGCCTAAACCTAAACCTAAACCTAACCCAAACTCACCCTCACCTAACCCTAATCCTAATCCTAATCCTAACCCTAACAATAACCCTAACCCTAAAGCTAACCCTCACCTTAAATATAACCCTCAACCTAACCCAAACCCTCACCCTAACACTTACCCTGACCCTAACACTAAACCTAACCATCACCCTAATGTTCACACTAACCCTAACCCTCACAGTAACCCTAAACCTCATCCTAACCTTAACCCTAACCCTAACTTAAACCTCACCCTCATCCTAGACCTCACCCTAACCCTAATTCTAACCCTAACACTCACCCTCAACCTCACCCTAAACCTCACACTAACCCTAACCCTAATCCTCAAACTTACCCTCACCCTAACTGTAACCCGAACCCTTAACCTAACCCTCACCCTAACCCTAACCCTCACCCTTATCTTAACCCTCACCCTCAGCCTAACCCTCACCTTTACCCTTACCATCACTCTCACCCTAACCCTCAACCTTACCCTAACCCTCAGCCAAGCACTCACCCTAACCCTAACCCTAAACCTCACCCTCACCCTCAGATTTACACTAATCTTATCACTATTCCTAACCCTAAACCTCACCCTCACCCTAACAGTCAGCTAATCCTTACCCTCACACTAATCCTAACCCTAACCCTAACTCTCACACTAAACCTAACCCTCACCCTAACCGTAACCCTACACCTTACCCTAAACTTTATCTTAACCCTAACTCTAACCCTCACCCTAACCCTCACCCAAAACCTCACCGTCACCGTAAATCTGACCCTAACCCTAATAACAACCCTAACCCTCACCCGAACCCTAACCCTCACCCTAATCATAACCCTAACCCTCAGCCTAACTCTCACCCTAACCCAAACCTTAACCCTAAGCCTCACCCTCACCCTAACACTCATCCTAACACTTAACCTCATCCTCACCCTAAACCTCACACTTAACCGAATCCTCACCGTAACTCTAAACCTAACCGTCACCCTCACTGTCACCCTCACGCTAAGCCTAACCCTAACCCTCACCCTAACCCTAAAACTCACCCTAATCCTCACCATAAATCTAATGCTAAGTCTAACACTCACCCTAACCCTCATGCTATCACTTATCCACAGAACAAACCTAACCCTAACCTTAACCCTCACCCTCATCCTAACCCTAATTCTAACCCTAACCCTCATCCTAACCCTCACCCTAATCCTAAGGTTAACCATCACCCTAAGCCTAATCCTCACACCCACCCTCACCCTCAGACTAACCCTAAGCCTAAACCTAATCCTAACCCTAACCCTCACACTCACCCTCACCCTAAACCTAATCCTAACCCAAAACCTAACCCTAACCCTAAACCTCAACCTTACCCTCACCCTAAACCTAACGTTAACCCTAACACTAACCCTAACCCTAACACTCAGCCTTACCCTCCCCCTCAACTTAATTCTAACCCTAAACCTCTCCCTCACCCTATCCCTAATCCTAACCCTAACTCTAAACCTCACCCTAACACTAACACTAACCCTCCCCCTCCCCCTCACCCAAACCGTATGTCTAAACCTAACCCTAACATTAACACTAATCCTAACCCTAAAACTAACCCTAACCCTAAGCCTAACCCTAATGCTAACACTCACCCTCACCCTAATCCTAATCCTAACCCTAACACTCAAACTAACCCTAACCCTCACCCTCACTGTAACCCTAACCCTCATCCAAAAGCTCACCCTAACTCTAACCCTAACCCTAAAACTCACCCTAACACTAACCCTAACCCTCACCTTCAACCTAGCCCTCACCCTAACCCTAAGCATAACCCTAATCCTCATCCTAACCCTCACCCTAACCCTAACTCTAACCCTAAAACTCACCCTAAACCTAACCCTAACTAAAACCCTAACCCTAACCCTAAACCTCACCGTAAACCTAACCCTCACCCTCACCCTCACTGTAACCCTAACCCTAAACCTAACAATAACCCTAAACCTAACCCTAACTCTCACCCTAAACATAACACTCACCCTAACCCTAACCCTCACCCTAACACTTACCCTTAACCTTACCCTAACCCTAACTCTAACACTAACCCTCACAGTAACCCTAACTCTCACCCTAATCCTAAACCTCACCCTAACCCTAACCCTAACCCTAACCCTCACCCAAACCGTAGCCCTCACTCTCACCCTAATTCTAACCATAACCCTCACCCTAACCCTAACCATCATCCTCACCATAAACATCACCCTAACCCTAACCCTAATCCTCAATCTAACCCTGACCCTCACCCTCACCCTAACCCTTATGCTAACCCTCACATTAATCCTTACCCTCACCCTTAACGGAACACTCACCCTCAGCCTAAACCTCACCTTTAATGTTACCGTCATGCTCACCCTAACCCTCACCCTAACCCTTACACTCATCCTAACACTCACCCTAACCCTAACCCTATCCATCACCCTAACCCTATCACTCACACTCACCCTCACCCTCAGCCTAAAACTATGCCTAAGCTGAACCCTAAACCTAACCCTCACCCTCACCGAAGCCCTCACCCTAAAACTTATCCTGACCCCAAACCTCATCCTAACCCTCACCCTAACCCTAACCTTAACCATCACCCAAAACCTATTCCTATCCCACACCCTCATCCTCACCCTACCCCTAATCCTAATCCTAACCCTAACAATAACCCTAACACTAAACCTAACCCTCAACCGAAACATAACCCTCACCCTAAACCAAAACCTCACCCTAACACTTACCCTCAACCTAATACTAACCCTAACTCTAACACTAACCCTCACACTAACCCTAACCCTCACAGTAACCCTAAAACTCACCCTAACCTTAACCCTAACCCTAACCTAAACCTCACCCTCATCTTAGTCCTCACCCTCACCCTATTTCTAACCCTAACCCTAAACCTAACGGTAACCCTCAATCTCACCCTAAACCTAACACTAACCCTAATCCTAATCCTCAATCTAACCCTCACCCTAACTGTAACCCGAACCCTTATCCTAACCCTCATCCTAACCCTTACCCTCACCCTTATCTTAAACCTCACCCTCAGCCTAACCCTCAACTTTACCCTTATCATCACTCTCACCCTAACCGTCAACCTTACCCTAACCCTCACCCAAGCACTCACCCTAACCCTAACCCTAAACCTCACCCTCACCCTCAGATTTACACTAATCCTATCACTATTACTAACCCTAAACCTCACCCTCACCCTAACAGTTACCTAATTCTTACTCTCAAACTAATCCTAACCCTAACCCTAACTCTCACAATAAACCTAACCCTCACCCTAACCGTAACCCTACCCCTTACCCTAAACCTCACCTTAACCCTAACTCTACCCCTCAACCTAACCCTCACCTAAAACCTCACCGTCACCCTAAATCTGACCCTAACCCTTATAACAACCCTAACCCTAACCCTCACCCTAACATTCACCCTAAACATAACCCTAAACCTCAGCCTAACCCAAACCTTAACCCTAACCCTCCCCCTCCCCCTAACCCTCATCCTAACACTTAACCTCATCCTCACCTGAAACCTCATACTTAACCAAATCCTCACCGTAACTCTAACCCTAACCGTCACCCTCACGTTAAGCCTAACCCTAACCCTCACCCTAACCCTAAAACTCACCCTAATCCTCACCCTCACCCTCACCCTAACCGTAATGCTAAGTCTAACATTCACCCTAACCCTCATGCTATCACTTATCCACACCACAAACCTAACCCTAACCTTAACCCTCACCCTCACCCTAAACCTCACCCTATCCCTAAACCTAATCCTAACCCTCACCCTAATCCTAACCCTAACACTAACCCTCACCTAACCCTAAACCTAACCTTCTACCTCACCCTAACCCTCACCATCACCCAAACCTTCACCCCAATCCTAACGCTCACCCACACCCTAAACCTCAAGCTCACCCTTACCATAACCCTCAACTAATCCTCACCCTAACCCTAACCATTACCTAACCAAGACCCTCACCCTCACCCTCACCTTCACCCTAACCCTCACCCTCACCCTAGACCTCACCCTAACCATAACCCTAAACCTCACCCTCACCCTCACCCTCAACCTCAGCCTATCCCTAACCCTATTCCTAATCCTAACCCTAACCCTCATCCTCACCCTAACCCTCACCATAACCCTTAACCTCACCCTCACTCTCACCCTAACCGTAACTCTCACACTAAAATTAACCCTCACCCTAAACCTAAACCTACCCCTCACCCTAAACCTCACCATAAACTTAACGCTAAACCTAACCCTCACCCTCACGCTAGCCCTCACCCTAACCCTAATTCTAACCCTAACCCCCAACCTAACCCACATCCTCCCCCTAAACCTCACACTAACCCTAACCCTAATCCCCAATCTAACCCTAACCCTAACACTTACACTAAACCTCACCCTAACCCTAACCCTCACCCTTATCCTAATTCTCACCCTTAGCCTAACCCTCAACTTTACTCTTACCATCACGCTCATCGTAACCCTCACCCTAACCCGAACACTCATCCTAACCCTCACCCTAACCCTAACCCTATCCATCACCATGACCCTAACCCTCACCATCACCATCATCCTCAGACTAAACCTATGCCTAAGCCTAACCCTAACCTCAACCCTCCCCTCACCATAGCCCTCACCCTAACCCTAATCCTAACCCTAACCCTCATCCTAACCCTCACCCTAACCCTAAGGTTAACCATCACCCTAAGCGTAATCCTCACACCCACCCTCACCTCAGCCAAAACCTAAGCCTAAGCCTAATCCTAACCCTAACCCTAACACTAACCCTAACCCTAACCCTCACCCTTAACCTCCCCCTCAACCTAAGTCTAACCCTAAACCTCAACCTCACCCTATCCCTAATCCTAACCCTAACCATAAACCTCATCCTAACCCTAACACTAACCCTCAACCTCACCCTCACCCAAATCGTAAGTCTAACCCTAACCCTAACATTACCACTAATCCTAACCCTAAAACTAACCCTTACCCTAACCCAAAACTTCACTCTCAGCCTCACCCTCACTGCAAAGGTAACCCTAACCATTACATTTACAATAACCCTAACCCTAATCCTAACCATCACCCTCACGCTAACCATAATCCTAACCCTAACCCTCGCCCTAACCTTAACCCACACTCTCACTGAAACCCTAAATCTCACCCTAACCTAACCTTAACCCTCACCCTAACCCTTTACCTCACCCTAATCCTAACACTAAGCCTGACCTAAACCTCCCCCTAAACCTCCCCCTCACCCTAACCCTAACACAAACCCTAACCCTCAAACTAACACTCAACCTAACCCTAAACCTAACCCTAACCCTAAAACTCACATTAACCCTAACCCTCACCCTAACCCAAACCCTACCACTCACTCTAACCCTTAAGCTAACTCTAACCCTCACCCTCACCAGAACCCTAAACCTAACCCTAACCATAAACCTCACCTTAAGGCTAATTCTAACCCTAACCCTAACCCTACCCGGCAACCTAACACTAATCCTCACCTTCATCCTCACCCTCAGCCTAACCCTAAGCCTAAGCCTAACCCTAACCCTAACCCTCACACTCACCCTCACCCTAACCATAAACCTAAAACTAACCCAAGCCCTAACCCTTAACCTCAACCTAACCCTCACCCTAACCCTAACATTAACACTAATCCTAACCCTAACAATCACCCTAAAACTCAACCTAACCCTAACCCTCACCCTCACCCTAACCCTTACCATAACCCTTAGCCTCACCCTCAATCTCACCCTAACTGTAACCCTCACAGTAATCCTAACCCTCACACTAAACCTAAACCTACCCCTCACCCTAAACCTCACCATAAACTTAACCCTAACCCTAACCCTCACCCTCACGCTAGCCCTCAACCTAATCCTAATTCTAACCCTAACCCTCACCCTAAACCTCATCCTCACCCTAAACCTCACACTAACCCTAACCCTAATCCCCAATCTAACCCTAACCTAACCCTTACCCTAACCCTAACCCTGACCCTCACCCTCACCCTCACCCAAATCGTAAGTCTAACCCTAACCCTAACATAATCTCTAATCCTAACCCTAAATCTAACCCTTACCCTAACCCTAAACTTCACTCTCAGCCTCACCCTCACTGGAAACGTAACCCTAACCATAACATTTAAAATAACCCTAACCCTAATCCTAACAATCACCCTCACCCTAACCATAACCCTAACCCTAACCCTCGCCCTAGCCTTAACCCTCACTCTCACTGAAACCCTAACCTTCATCTTAACCCTCACCCTAACCTAACCTTAACCCTCACCCTAACCCTTAACCTCACCCTAATCCTAACACTAAGCCTAACCTAAACCTCCCTCTCCCCCTAAAGCTAACACAAACCCTAACACAAACCCTAACCCTCAAACTAACCCTCAACCTAACCCTAACCCTAAACCTAACCCTAAATCTCACATTAACCGTAACACTCACCCTAACCCTAAACTTACCCCTCACCCTAACCCTCAAGCTACCTCTAACTCTCACCCTCACCAGAACCTTAAACCTAACACTAACCCTAAACCTCACCTTAAGGCTAATTCTAACCCTAACCCTAACCCTAACCAGCACCCTAACCCTAATCCTCACCTTCACCCTCACCCTCAGCCTAACCCTAAGACTAAAAGCTAACCCTAACCCTAACCCTCACACTCACCCTCACACTAACCATAATCCTAAACCTAACCCTATCCCTAATCCTTACCCTCAACCTAACCCTCACCCTAAACCTAACCCTAACACTAACTCTAACCCTAACCCTCACCCTAACCCTCCCCCTAACCCTATATCTCACACTAAATCTCACCCTCACCCAAATCCTTACCCTAACCCTAACCCTAAACCCCACCCTAACCCTAACCCTAACCCTGACCCGCACCCTCACCCTCACCGGAAATCTAACCCTAACCCTAACAATATAACTAAACCTAAACAAAACCATCACCCTAACCCTAATCCTCACCCCCACCCTCACCCTCAGCCTAACCCGAAGCCTAAGCCTAACCCTCAAACTAACCCTCACACTCACCCTCACCCTAAACCTAATCCTAAACCTAACCCTATCCCTAAACCTCAACCTAACCCTCACAATCACACTAACCCTAACCCTAAACCTCAACCTAACAGTCCCCCTAACCATAACTCTAACCCTAATCCTAAGCCTAAACCTAACCCTAACCGTCACCATAACCCTAACCCTGACCCTCAACCTAAACCTAACCCTAAACCTAACCCTAAACCAAACCCTAATCCTCAGCCTCACCCTCACCCTAATCCAAACCCTAACCTTAACCCTCACCCTAACCCTAAGCTTAATACTAAACCTAACCCTAACCCTCACATTCAACCTCAACCTAATCTTAATCCTAAATCTAACCCCATCCCTAACCCTAACCCTCAACCTAACCCTCACCCTAACCCTAACCCTAACCCTAATCCTAACCCTAAACCTCATCTTAACCCTCACCCTCAACCTCATGCTCGGCCTAAGCCTAAGCCTAAGCCTAAGCCTAACCCTAACCCTCACCCTAACCCTAAAATTTACACTAACACTAACTCTAAACCTAAACCTCACTCTCACCCTAACCCTAATTCTAACCCTAACCCTAACCCTAAACCTCATCCTAACCGTAACCCTAAACCTCATTCTAACCCTCACTGTAACCGTAACCTTAATCCTAACCCTAACAATAACCCTAACCCTAACCCTAACCCTCACCCTAACTATAACCCTCAACTTAAACCAAGCCCTCACCCTAACACTTACCCTCACCCTAATACTAACTCTAACCCTAACACTAACACTCACACTAACCCTAACAGTAACCCTAAACCTTAACCTCAACCTAACCCTCACCCTCACCCTAACCCTAACACTGACCCTAACCCTAGCCCTCCCCCTAACCCTCCCCCTAACCCTGTATCTAACCCTAAACCTCACTTTCACCCTAACCCTCACCCTCACCCTAGCCCTCACCCTAACCCTAATTCTAACCCTCATCCTCACCCTAACCCAGACCCTCATACTCACCCTAAAACAAAACACTAACCCTAACCCTAATTCTCAATCTAACCCTCACCCTAAGCTTAACCCTAACCCTTACCTAACCCTAAACCTAACCCTAACCCTCAACCTTATCTTAACCATAACCCTCAGTGTAAACTTCACTTGTACCCTTACCATCATCCTCACCCTAACCCTAAACCTCATCCTAACCCTCACTCTATCCTTAAACTTAACCATCACCCTAACCCTAACCCTCACACAAAACCTCACGCGTAGCCTAACCCTAAGCCTATGCCTAAGCCTTAATCTAACCCTCATCCTAACCCTAGCCCTCAACCTAAACCTAATCCTAACCATCACCATAACCCTAATACTGACCCCCACCCTCAGCCTAACCCTAAGCCTAAGCCTAACCCTAACCCTAACTCTCACAGTCACCCTCACCCTAAACCTAAACCTAACCCTAACCCTAAACCTCAACCTAACCTTCACCCTAACCATAACCCTATCACTAACACTACCCCTAACCCTCTATCTAACCTTCCCCCTAACCCTACATCTAACCTTAAACCTCAACCTCACCCTAACACTAATCCTAACCCTAACCCTAAACCTAACTCTCATCCCCACCCTCACCCTCACTCTCACAGTAAATCTAACCCTAACCCTAACAATAACACTAATCCTAACAGTAAACCTAACTCTAACCCTAACAGTAATCCGAAGCTCACCATCACCCTAACGCTAATTCTAACCCTAAGCCCCACCGTAACACTAACCCCCATGTCACCATAACCCTAACCCTCATCCTAACCCTCACGCTTTCCCTAACCCTAACCCTAAACCTCACACTAACAGTAACTCTAATACTCACCTTCACCCTAGTTCTCACCCTAACACTAATCCTAACCCCAATCCTCATTCTAACCCTCACCCTAACCCTAACACTAACCCTCACCATAACCCTAAACCTAACCCTCAACCTAACCTTAACACTCACCCTAACCCTAACCCTAAACCTCACCCTAACCCTAGCTCTCACCCTCACCCTCACCCTCAGCCTAAACCTAAGCCTAATCCTAAATCTAACCCTAACACACACACTCACCCTCACCCTAACCCTAATCCTAAACCTAACCCTAACCCTAAACCTCCCCCTACCTCTCACCCTAAACCTAACTCTAACCCAAACCCTAAACCTCACCCTAACCCTAACCATAACCCTCACACTAACCCAAACCCTCACCCTAACACTTACCATGACCCTAACACTAAACCTAACCCTAACACTAAACCTCACACTAACTCTAAACCTAACCCTCACCCGCAACCTCAACCTCATTGGAACTCTAACCCTATCTCTAACAATAACACTAATCCTAACCCTAACCGTCACCCTAACCCTAATCCTCAACCCCACCCTCACCTTCATCCTAACCCTAAGCCTAAGCCTAACCCTCACACTATCCCTTACACTCACCCTCACCCTAACCTAATCCTAACCCTAAACCTATCTCTAAACCTCATCCTAACCCTCACGCTCACCAGAACCCTAACACTCACCCGAACCCTCCCGCAACCCTAACTCTAACCCTAAAACTCACCCTCACCCTAACCCTAAACCTAACCTTAAACCTCACCCTAAACCTCACCCTAACCCTAAACACTCACCCTCACCCTCAACCTCACAGTAACTCTAACCCTAACAATAAAACTAACACTAACCCTAACCCTAACCATAACCATAACCCTCAACCTCAGCCTCACCCTCACCGCAAACTTAACCCTAACCATGACGCTAACAATAACCCTAAACCTAACCCTAACCCTAATCCTCACCCCCACCCTCACCCTCAGCCTAACCCTAAGCCTAAGCCTAACCCTAACCCTAACCCTCACCATAACCCTAACCCTAACCCTAAACCTAAACCTAAATCTAACCCTAAACCAAACCCTAATCCTCAGCCTCACCCTCACCATAACACAAACCCTAATCTTAACCCTCATCCTAACCCTAATCCTAATCCTAACTCTAACCCTAAACCTCACACTCAACCTCACGCTAACCTTAATACTAAACCTAACTCTCACCCTAACCCTAAACCTCAACCTAACCCTCAACCTAGCCCTAACCCTAAACCTAATCCTAACCCTAAACCTCATCCTAACCCTCACCCTCAACCTCATGCTCGGCCTAAGCCTAAGCCTAAGCCTAAGCCTAACCCTAACCCTCACCCTAAGCCTAAAACTAACACAAAGCCTAACTCTAAACTTAAACCTCACTCTCACCCTAACCCTAATTCTAACCCTAACATAACCCTAAACCTCATCCTTACCCTAACCCTAACCCTCACTCTCTCCTCACTGTAACCGTAACTCTAACCCTAACCCTAACAATAACCCTAAACCTAACCCTAACCCTCACCCTAACCATAATCTCACCCTATCCCAAACCCTCAACCTAACACTTATGCTAACCATAACACTAACCCTAACCCTAACACTAACCCTCACACTAACACTAACCCTAACCCTAACACTTAACCTCAACCTAACCCTCACCCTTACCCTAAGCCTAATACTAACCCTAAACATAACCCTCACCCTAACCTTTCCCCTAACCCTACATCTAACACTAAACCTCACCGTAAACCTCACCCTAACCCTAATCCTCACCCTTACACTCAACCTCACCGTAACTTTAACCCTAACCCTAACAATAACATTAACCCTAACCCTAACCATAACCCTCACCCGCAGCCTCACCCTCACCCCAAACTTAACCCTAACCATAACACTAACAATAACCTAAACCAAACCCTAACCCTAACCCTAATCCTCACCCTCAGCCTAACCCTAAGCCTAACCCTATCCCTAAACATAACCCTCAACATAACCCTAACCCTAACCCTAACCCTAAGTCTAAACCTAACCCTAACCCTAAACCTAAACTTAATCCTAAACCTAACCCTAATCCTCAGCCTCCCCCTCCCCCTAACACTAATCCTCACCCTAACCCTAAGCCTAATCCTAACCCTAGCCCTAACGCTCACACTCACCCTCACCCTAAACCTAATCCTAAACCTAACCCTATCCCTAACACTAAACCTCATCCTAACACTCAACATAGCCCTCACCCTAACCCTAAACCTAAACCTCATCCTCACCCTAGCCCTCACCCTAACCCTAAATCTATCCCTCACCCTCACCCTCACCCTAACCCTCATCCTCACCCTAAAAATCACACTAAACCTAAACCGAATCCTCAATCTAACCCTCACCCTAACCCTAACACTAACCCTTAACCTAACACGAAAAATAACCCTAAAACTCACCCTTATCATAACACTTACCCTCAGCCAAAGCCTCTCCTTTACCCTTACCATCATAATCACCCTAACCCACACCCTAGCCCTAAACCTCATACTAAGCCTCACCCTAACCGGAACCCTCACCCTAGCCCTCACCCTAACCCTAATCCTAACCCTAACCCTCATTCTAACCCTCACCGCAACCCTAACCCTAAACATCACCTAACCCTAATCCTCACCCCCACCCTCACCCTCAGCCTAACCATAAGTCTAAGCCTAACCCTAACCCTAAACCTCACACTAACCCTCACCTAACCCTAATCATAACACTAACCCTAACCCTAACCCAAAACCTCAACGTAACCATCAACCTAACCTTAACCCTAACACTAAACCTAACCCTAACCTCGAACTAACACTCCCCCTAACCCTAAATCTAACACTAAACCTCACCCTCACCCTAAACCTAATCCTAACCCTAACCATAAACCTCAACCTAACCCTAAACCTAACATTCACCCTAACCCTCACCCTCACCCTTACCATAAATCTAACCCTAACCCTAACTATAACACTAATCCTAACCCTAAACCTAAGCCTAACCCTAATCCTAACACTCAACCTCACCCTAACCCTAATCCTAACCCTAACCCTCAACCTAACCCTAACCCTCACACTCACAGTAATCCTAACCCTCATTCAAACCCTCACCCTAACCCTAACCCAAACCCTAAACCTCACCATAACACTAACTCTAACCCTCAACCTCACCCTAGACCTCACCCTAACCCTAATCCTACCCCTAAAACTCATCCTAACCCTAACCCTAACCATCACACTATCTCTAAACCTAACCCTCAACCTAACCCTAACCCTCACCCTAACCCTAAACTTAACCCGAACCCCAACTCTCACCCAAACCCTAACCCTAACCCTCACCCTAACCGTAACCCTCACCCTCACCCTCACCGTCAGCCTAATGTTCACCCTAACCCTAACCCTAACACTCACCCTAAACCTAACCCTCACCCTCAGCCTAACCCCAAGCCGAAGCCTAACCCTAAGCCTAACCCTCACACTCACCCTAACACTCACACTCACCCTAAACCTCACCCAAACCCTAAATCTAACACTAACCCTAACCCTAACCCTCACCTTCAGCCTCACCCGAGACCTAACTCTAATCCTAAAACTAACTCTCACCCTAACCCTAACCCTAACCATAACCTCACTCTAACCCTAAATCTCACCATCACCCTAATCCTAACCCTAACCCTCATCCTAACCCTCATCCTAACACTAACCCTAATCCTCACCCTCACCCCCAACATCACCCTTAGCCTAACCCTAACCCTAACCCTAACCATTGCGGTAACTCTTAGCATAACCCTAAACCTAACCCTAAATCTAACCCTAAACCAAACCCTAATCCTCAGCCTCACCCTCACCATAACACAAAACCTAAACTTAACCCTCACCCTAACCCTAAGCCTAATCCTAACCCTAAACCTAACCATTACACTAAACCTCACCCTAAACTTAATCCTAAACCTGAATCGATCCCTAACCCTAACCCTCAATTTAACCCTCACCCTAGCCCTAACGCTATCCCTAATCCTAACCCTAAACCTCATCCTAATCCTCACCCTCAAACTTATGCTCAGCCTAAGCCTAAGCCAAAGCCTAAGCCTTACCCTAACCCTCACCCTAAACCGAAAACTAACACTAAGCCTAACTGTAAACATAAACCTCAGTCTCACCCTAACCCTAATTCTAACAATAACATAACACTAAACCTCATCCTAACACTAACCCTAACCCTCACTCTCACCCTCACTGTAACCATAACGCCAACCTTAAACCTAACAATAACCCTAACCCTCACCCTAACCATAACACTCACCCTAACCCAAACGCTCAACCTAACACTTACACTAACCCTAACACTAACCCTAACCCTAACACTAACCCTTACATTATCCCTAACCCTTAACCTCAACCTAACCCTCACCCTCACCCTAAGCCTAACATTAACCCTAATCCTAACCCCCCTAACCCTCCCCCTAACCCTATATCAAACCCTAAACCTCACCCTCACCCTAACCCTAACCCTAAACCTCACTCTAAACCTCACCCTAACCCTGACCTCACCCTCACCCTCAACCTCACCGTAACTCTAACCCTAACCCTAACCCTAACAATAACATTAACCCAAACACTAACCCTAACCATAACCCTTACTGCAGAATTAACCCTAACCATAACATTAACAATAACCTAAACCAAACCCTAACCTTAACCCTAATCCTCACCCCCACCCTCACCGTCAGCCTAACCCTAAGCCTAACCCTATCCCTAACCCCAACCCTCACCATAACCCTAACCCAAAACCTACCCTGAGTCCTCAGCCTAACCCTAAGCCTAATCCTAACCCTAACCCTAAGCCTAATCCTAACAGTAACCCTAAACCTAATCCTAAACCTAACCTTATCCCTAACATTAAACCTCACCCTAACACTCACCCTAGCTCTCAACCTAACCCAAAACCTAAACCTCATCCTTACCCTAGCCCTCGCCCTAACCCTAATTCTATCCCTCACCCTCACCCTAACCCTAACCCTCATCCTCACCCTAAACCTCACACTAACCCTAAACTGAATCCTCAATCTAACCCTCACCGCAACCCTAACACTAACCCTTACCCTAACCCTAAACCTAACCCTAACCCTCACCCTTATCTTAACACTCACCCTCAGCCAAAACCTCTCCTTTACCCTTACCACCATAATCACCCTAACCCAAACCCTAACCCTAAACCTCATACAAACCCTCACCCTAACCGTAAACCTAACCATCACCCTAACCGAAACCCTCAACCTCAACCTCAAGCTCAGCCTAACCCTAAGCCTAAGCCTTACCCTAATCCTCACCCTCACCAGAGCCCTCACCCTAACCTTAATCCTAACCCTAACCCTCATTCTAACCCTCAACTTAACCCTAACCCTAACAATCACCGTAACCCTAATCCTCACCCCCGCCCTCACCCTCAGCCTAACCCTAAGCCTAAGCCTAACCCTAACCCTAACCCTACCCAAAACCTCAACATAACCATCAACCTACCCTTAACCCTAATACTAACCCTAACCCTAAACCTCGAACTAACATCACTCTCACCCGAGCCCTCACCCTAACCTTAATGCAAACCCTAACCCTCATTCTAACCCTCAACCTAACGCTAACACTAACCATCACTGTAACCCTAATCCTGACCCCCACCGTCACCCTCACCCTAACCCTAATCCTAACCCTAAACCTAACCCTAACCCTAAACCTCAACCCTACCCTCAGCCTAAACCTAACACTCACCCTTACCCTCACCCTCAACCTAACTCTAGTCCTAAACCTCTCCCTCACCCTATCCCTAATCCTAACCCTAACTCTAAATCTCACCCTAACCCTAACCCTAACCCTCACCCTCACCCTCACCCTCTCCCAAACCGTAAATCTAACCCTAACCCTAATATTAACACTAATCCTAAACCTAAAACTAACCCTTCCCCTAACCCTAACCTTCACCCTCACTGCAAATGTAACCCTAAACATAACATTTACAATAACCCTAACCCTAATCCTAACCATCACCTTCACCCTAACCTTAATCCTAACCCTAACCCTCACCCTAACTTTAACCCTCACCCACACTGAAACCCTAAACCTCAACTTAACCCTCACCCTCAAACTCACTCTCACCCTCAACGTAACTCTAACCCTAACCCAAACAATAACACTAATCCTAACCCTAAACCTAACCCTAACCCTAAGCCTAACCCTAATGCTAACACTCACTCTCACCCTAATCCTAATCCTAACCCTAACACTCAAACTAACCCTAACCCTCACCCTCACTGAAACCCTAACCCTCGTTCAAAAGCTCACCCTAACCCTAACCCTAACCCTAAAACTCACCCTAACACAAACCCTAACCCTAACCGCCACCCTAGCCCTCACCCTAACCCTAATCATAACCCTAATCCTCATCCTAACCCTCACCCTAACCCTAACTCTAACCCTAAAATTCACCCTCACCCTAACCCTAAAACCCTAACCCTAACCCTAAACCTCACCCTAACCCTAACCCTCACCCTCACCCTCACTGTAACACTAACCCTAAACCTAACAATAACCCTAAACATAACCCTAACCCTCACACTAAACATAACACTCACCCTAACACTAACTCTCAACCTAACACTTACCCCAACCCTTACCCTAACCCTAACTCAAACACTAACCCTCACAGTAACCCTAACTCTCACCCTAACCCGAAACCTCACACTCACCCTAACCCTAACCCTAACCCTCACCCTCACCCTAGCACTCACTCTAATCCTAATTGTAACCATAACCCTCACCCTAACTCTCAACTTCATCCTCAGCCTAAACCTCACACTAACCCTAACCCTAATCCTCAATCTAACTCTCACCCTCACCCTAACCCTCACCCTAAACCTGATGCTAACCCTCACCCTAATCCTAGCACTCACCCTTAGGGGAACACTCACCCTCCGCCTAAACCTCACCTTTACTGTTACCGTCATGCTCACCCTAACCCTCACCCTAACCCTAACACTCATCCTAACACTTGCCCTAAACCTAACACTATCCATCAGCCTAACCCTATCACTCACCCTCACCCTCACCCTCACCCTAGCCCTCACACTAAAACTTATCCTAACCCTAACCCTCATCCTAACTCTCACCCTAACCCTAACCGTAACCATCACCCAAAACCTATTCCTCACCCCCACACCCTCATCCTCAGCCTAACCCTAAGCCTAAGCCTAAGCCTAAGCCTAACCCTCACCCTCACCCTAGCCCTCATGCAAAACCTAATCCTAACCCTAACCCTCATCCTAACACTCACCCTAACCCTAACCCTAACAATCACCCAAACCCTATTCCTCACCCCCACCCTCACCCTCAGCCTAACCCTAAGACTAAGACTAACCCTAACCCTAACCCTCACCCTCACCCTAGCCCACACCCAAACATTAGTCCTAAACCTAACCCGAACCCTAATCCTCACCTTAAACCTAACCCTAACCTTAACCCTCACCATAGCCCTCACCGTAACCTTAATCCTAAACCTAACCCTCACCCTAACCCTAACCCTAACCCTCACCCTAACCCTAACCATCACCCTCACCCTCAGCCTAACCCTAAACCTACCCTAACACTAATCCTCACACTCACACTCACGCTAAACTTAATCCTAAATCTAACCCGATCCCTAAACATAATGCTCACCCTAACCTTCACCCTAAACCTAACCCTAACACCAATCCTAACACTAACCCTCATACTAACCCTAACTCTAATCCTAAACCTCACCCTCACCCTCATCTTAACCCTCACCCTCAACCTCAGCCTAAACCTAAGCCTAAACCTAACCCTAACCCGAACCCTCACACTCACACTCACCTTCACCATAACACTAATCCTACTCCCAGCCCTAACCCTAACCCTCACCCTAACCCTAACCCTCACCCTAAACCTAAACCCAACATTAACCCTAAGCCTAACCCTCACCCTAACCCAATCTCTAAACCTAAACCTCAGCCTCACCTTAACCCTAACCCTAACCCTAAAACTAAACCTCACCCTAAACATAACCCTAAACCTCACCTTCACCCTAGCCCTCACCCAAACACTAATCCTACCTCTAACACTCATCCTAACCCTCACCCAAGCCCTCACCCTAACCCTAACCCTAAACCTCACCCTCACCCGCAGCTTTACATTAATCCTATCACTATTCCTAATGCTAAACCTCACCCTCACCCTAACAGTCACCTAATTCTTACCCTCACACTAATCCTAACTCTAACCCTAACCCAAACTCTCACAATAAACCTAACCCTCACTCTAACCGTAACTCTACCCCTTACCCTAACCCTCGTCTTAACCATAACTCTAACCCTCACCCTAATCCTCACCCAAAAGCTCACCGTAACCCTAAATCTGACCCTAACACTAATAACAACCCTAACCCTCACCCTCACCCTAACCCTCACCCTAATCATAACCCTAACACACAGCCTAACCCTCACCCTAACCCTAAGCATAACCCTAACCCTAACCCTCACCCTAACCCTCACCCTAACCCAAACCTTAACCCTTACCCTCACCCTCACCCTAACCCTCATCCTAACCCTTAACCTCATCCTCACCCTAAATCTCACACTTAACCGAATCCTCACCGTAACTCTAACCCTAACCGTCACCCTCACCATCACCCTAACGCTAAGCCTAACCCTAACTCTCACCCTAACCCTAAAACTCACCCTAATCCTCACCCTAACCCTCACCCTAACCCTAATGCTAAGTCTAACACTCACCCTAACCCTCATGCTATCACTTATCCATACCACAATCCTAACGCTAACCTTACCCCTCACCCTCACCCTTTACCTCACCCTAATCCTAAACCTAATCCTAACCCTCACCCTAACCCTAACCCTAACACTAACCTCACCTAACCTTAACCCTAACCTTCTACCTCACCCTAACCATCACCATCACCCGAACCCTCACCCTAACCCTAACGCTCAGACACACCCTAAACCTCAAGCTCACCCTTACCCTAACCCTCAACTAATCCTCACCTTAACCCTAACTATTACCTAACCAAGACCCTTACCCTCACCCTCACCTTCACCCTAACCCTCACCCTCACCCTAACCATAACCCTAACCCTAAACCTCACCCTAACCCTAACCCTTACCCTCACCCTCAACCTCACCCTCACCCTCACCCAAATAGTAAGTCTAACCCTAACCCTAACATTACCACTAATCCTAACCCTAAAACTAACCCTTACCCTAACCTTAACCTTCACTCTCAGCCTCACCCTCACTGGAAATATAACCCTAACCATAATATTTACAATAACCCTAACCCTAATCCTAACCATCACCCTCACCCTAACCATAATCCTAACCCTAACACTCGCCCTAACCCTCATCTTAACCCTCACCCTAACCTAACCTTAACCCTCACCGTAACCCTTTACCTCACCCTAATCCTAACACTAAGCCTGACCTAAACCTCCCCCTAAACCTACCCCTCACCCTAACCCTAACACAAACCCTAACCCTCAACCTAACCCTCAACCTAACCCTCAACCTAACCCTAACCCTAACCATAACCCTAAAACTCACATTAACCCTAAACCTCACCCTAACCCTAACCCTACCCCTCACCCTAACACTCAAGCTAACTCTAACCCTCACCCTCACCAGAATCCTAAACCTAACCCTAACCATAAACCTCACCTTAAGGCTAATTCTAACCCTAACCCTAACTCTAACTGGCACCCTAACCCTAGTCCTCACCTTCACACTCACCCTCAGCCTAACCCTAAGCCTAACCCTAACCCTATCCCTAACCGTCACACTCACCCTCACACTAACCTTAATCCTAAAACAAACCCCAGCCCTAACCCTTACCATCAACCTAACCCTCACCCTAACCCTAACCCAGACCCTAACCCTCACCCTAACACTCACCTTAACCATCACCCTAACACTAACACTAACCCTAAACCTGACCTTCACCCTAACCCTAACTCTAACACTAACCCTAACCCAAAATCTCACCCTAACCCTAGCATTAAACCTCACCCTCACCCTCACGATCACCCTCACCGAAACTGTAACCCTAACCCTAACAATAACCCTAACCCTAATCCTAAGCCTCACCCTAACCATAAACCTCACCCTAAACCTAAACCTCGCCCTAACATTTACCCTCAACCTAACACTAACGCTCACACTAATCCTACTCCTCAGCGAAACCCTAAACCTCACACTAAACCTAACACTAATCCTCAATCTAACCCCCACCCTCACCCTAAACCTAACCCTAACCCTTACCCTATCCCTCACCCTAACCCAAACCCTCCCCCTTACCGTAGCCCTCACCCTCAGCCTAACCCTCACTTTAACATTACTAACACCCTCAACCTAACCCTCATCCTAACCCTAAACTCGAACCCTAACTCTCACCCTATCCCTAACCATAAGCCTCACCCTAACCCTAACACTCACCCTAACACTAACACTCACCCTCACCCTCACCCTGAGCCTAACCCTAAGCCTAACCCTAACTCTAACCCTCTCACTCACCCTCTCCCTGACCCTAATCCTAATCCTAACCCCAACCCTAACACACAACCTCACCCTAACCCTCACCCTAACCCTAACGCTAACCCTAACACTAACAATCACCCTAACCCTCAACCTAACCCTATCTCTAACACTAAACATCAAACTCACACTGACCCTCAACTTAACCCTAACCCTAAACCTCACCCTAAACCTAACCCTAAACCTCACCCTCACCCTAGCCCTCACCATAACCATAATCCTAAAACTAACCCTCTTCTTAACCCTCATCCTAACCCTAACCCTAACCCTCACCCTAACCCTAATCCTAACCATAACCCTAACCCTAAACCTCACCCTAACCTTAAACCTAAAATTAAGCCTCACCCTAACCCTCATCCTCACCCTCACTTGAATCCTAACTGTAACCATAAACCTCACCCTCACCCTCACCCTAACTCTAACCCTAAACCTAAACCTAAACCTCACCCTCACCCTAACCCTCACCCTCACCCTCAACGTAACCCTAACTCGAAACTTAACAATCACCTAAACCTAACCCTAACCCTCACCCTAACCATAGAACTCACCCTAACCCTAACCCTCACCCTAACACTTACACTCACCCTAACACTAATCCTAACTCTAACACTAACACTCACAGTAACCCTAACTCTCACCCGAAACCTAAACCTCACCTTAACCCTAACCCTAACACTCAGCCTCACCCTAGCCCTCACCCTAACCCTAATTCTAACCCTAACCCTCACCCTAACCCAAACCCTCATCCTCACCCTAAACCTCACAAACCCCAACCCTGATCCTCAATCTAACTCTCACCCTCACCCTAACCCTCATCCTAACCCTTACCCTAACCTCAACCTAATCCTAACCCTCACCCTTAGGGGAACACTCACCCTCAGCCTAATGCTCAACTTTATTCTTACCGTCACCCTCATGCTAACCCTCACCCTAACCCTAACCCAGATCCTAACACTCACCCTAAACCTAACCCTATCCATCACACTAACCGAAACCCTCACCCTCACCCTCACCCTAAGCCTAAACCTAAGCCTAAGCCTAAGCCTAACCCTAACCCTCACCCTCACCCTAGCTCTCACCCTAAACCTAATCCTAATGCTAAGCCTCACCCTCAACCTAACCCTAACACTATCCATCACCCAAAACCTATTCCTCACCACCATACTCACCCTCAGCCTAACCCCAAGACTAAGCCTAACCCTAACCATAACCCTCAACCTCAGGCTCGCCCTCACCGCAAACTAAACCCAAACCATAACACTAACAATAACAATATTTTAACCCTAACCCTAACCCTAATCCTCACCCCCACCCTCACCCTCAGCCTAACCCTAACCCTAAACCTAAACCTAAACCTAACCCTAAAACTCACCCTAATCCTCAGCCTCAACCTCAACCTAAACCAAACCCTAACATTAATCCTCACCCTAACCCTAAGACTAACCCTAACCCTAATCCTAACTCTCACACTCACCCTGAACATAAAATTAAACCTAACCCTAAACCTCACCCTAAACCTCACCCTAAACCTAACCCTCACCCTCAACCTCAACCTCACCACAAAATTTACCCTAACCATAAAACTACCAATAACCCTAACCCTAACCCTAAACCTAAACCTAATCCTCACCCCCACCCTCACCCTCAGCCTATTCATAAGCCTAATCCTAAGCCTAACCCTAAGCCACAACGTAACCCTAAAACTAACCCTCGCCCTAACCATAACCCTAACACAAAAAATCAACTTAAGACTAACTCTAAACCTAACCCTAACCCTAACCCGCACGCTAACCCTAACCCTCACACTTACACTCTACCTCAGCCTAAACCTAAGCCTAAATCTTATCCAAACCCTAACCCTCACACTCAGCCTAACCCTAAACCTAATCCTAAACCTAACACTATCCCTAACCCTAACCCTCACCCTAACGCTCACCCTACCATTAACCCTAACACTAACCCTAACCCTAACCCTCACCCTAAACCTATCTCTAACCCTAAACCTCAAACTCACCCTGACCCTAACCCTAAACCTAACCCTAAACCACACCCTAACCCTAAACCTCAACCTCACCCTAGCCCTCATCCTAACCCCAATCCTAAACCTAACCCTCACTCTAACCCTCACCATAACCCTAAATCAAACCCTCACCCTAACCTACACCCTCACCCTAACCCTGAGCCTAACCCTAAGCCTAACCCTAAACCTAACCCTAACCCACACACTCACCCTCACCCTAAACCTAATCCTAACCATAAACCTAACCCTTACCCTCACCCTAACCCTAAACCTAAAATTAACCCTAACCCTAAACCTCATCCTAACCCTCACCCTAACCCTAACTCTAACCCTAAACCTCACCCTAAAGCTAAACCTAACCTTAACCCTCACCCTAGCCCTCACTGTAACCCTAATCCTAACCCTATACCTCATCCTAACCCTCACCCTAACAGTAACCCGAACCCTTAACCTAACCTTCACCCTAACCCTACCCCTCACCCTTATCTTAACCCTCACCCTCAGCCTAACCCTCACGTTTACCCTTACCATCACTCTCACCCTAACCCTCACCCAAGCCCTCACCCTAACCCTAACCAAAACCTCACCCTCACCCTCAGCTTTACACTAATCCTATCACTATTCCTAACCCTGAACCTCACCCTCACCCTAGCCATGACCCTAATTCTTACCCTCACACTAATCCTAACCCTAACCCCAACCCTAACTCTCACAATAAACCTAACCCTCACCCTAACCGTAACCCTACCCCTTACCGTAACCCTCAACTTAACCCTACCACTAACGCTCAAGCTAACCCTCACCCAAAACCTCACTGTCACTCTAAATCTGACCCTAACCCTAATAACAACCCTAACCCTCACCCGAAACCTAACCCTCACCCTCACCCTAACCCTCACCCTATTCATAACCCTAATCCTCAGCCTAACCCTCACCCTAACCCTAAGCATAAACCTAACCTTAACCCTCACCCTAACCCAAACCTTAACACTAACCCTCACCCTCACCCTAACCCTCATCCTATCACTTAACATCATCCTCACCCTAAACCTCACACTTAATCGAATCCTCACCGTAACTCTAACCCTAACCGTCACCCTCACGCTAAGCCTAACCCTAACCCTCACCCTAACCCTAAAACTCACCCTAAGCCTCACCCTCACCCTAATGCTAAGTCTAACATTCACCGTAACCCTTATGCTATCACTTATCCACACCACAAACCTAACCCTAACCTTAACCCTCACCCTCACCCTAAACCTCACCCTAACCGTAAACCTAATCCTAACCCTCACCCAAATCCTAACCCTAACACTAACCCTCACCTAGCCCTAACCCTAACCTTCTACCTCACCCTAACCCTCACCATCACCCGAACCTTCACCATAATCCTAACGCTCAACCACACCCTAAACCTCAAGCTCACCCTTACCATAACCCTCAACTAATCCTCACCCTAACCCTAACCATTACCTAACCAAGACCCTCACCCTCACCCTCACCTTCACCCTAACCCTCACCCTCACCCTAGACCTCACCCTAACCATAACCCTAACCCTAAACCTGACCCTCACCCTCACCCTCAAACTCAGCCTATCCCTAAACCTATCCCTAATCCTAACCCTAACCCTCACCATTACCCTAACCCTCACCATAACCCTTACCCTCACCCTCACTCTTGCCCTAACCGAAACCCTCACACTAAACCTAAGCCTCCCCCTAAACCTAAACCTAACCCTCACCCTAAACCTCACCATAAACTTAACCCTAACCCTAACACTCACCCTCATGCTAGCCCTCAACCTAATCCTAACTCTAACCCTAACCCTCATTCTCACCCTAAACCTCACATTAACCCTAACACTAATCCCCAATCTAACCCTAACCCTAACCCTTACCCTATCCCTCACCCTAACCCTAACCCTAACCCTCACCCTCACACTCACCCTCACCCAAATCGTAAGTCTAACCCTAACCCTAACTAATCCTAACCCAAAAACTAACCCTTACACTAACCCTAAACTTCACTCTCAGCCTCACCCTCACTGGAATTGTAACCCTAACCATAACATTTACAATAACCCTAACCCTAATCCTAACCATCACCCTCACCCTAACCATAACCCTAACCCTAACCCTCGCCCTAACCTTAACCCTCACTCTCACTGAAACCCGAACCCTCATCTTAACCCTCACCCTAACCTAAACTTAACCCTCACCCTAACCCTTAACCTCACCCTAATCCTAACACTAAGCCTAAACTAAACCTCCCCCTCACCCTAACCCTAAGCCTCACCCTCAAGCTGGGCCTAAGCCTAAGCCTAAGCCTAGTCCTAACACTAACCCTCACCCAAACCCTAACGCTAACACTAACCCTAACTCAAACCCTAAACCTCACTCTCACCCTAACCCTAACTCTAACCCTAACCCTAAACCTAAACCTCATCCTAACACTAAACCTAACCCTCATCCTCACCCTCATTTAACCATAACCTTAAACTTAACCCTAACAATAACTCTAACCCTAACCCTAACCCTCACCCTTACCATAAGCCTCAGCCTAACATTTACCCTCAAACTATCACTCAACCTAACCCTAACACTAACCCTCACACTAACCCTAAACATCACCCTAACCCTAAGCCTAACTCTCACCCTAACCATAAACCTCACCCTCAACATCACCCTCAGGCTAACCCTCAGGCTAACCGTAAACCTAACCCTAACAATAACCCTAACCTTATCCCTAACCCGCACCCTCACCCTCACCGGAAATCTAACCCTAACCCTAACAATACCACTAACCCTAAACAAAACCATCACCCTAACCCTAATCCTCACCCCCACCCTCACCCTCAGCCTAACCCGAAGCCTAAGAATAACCCTCAACCTAACCCTCAACTCACCCTCACCCTAACCCTAATCCTAAACCTAACCCTATCCCTAAACCTCAACCTAACCCTCACAAATCACCCTAACCCTAACACTAACCCTAACCCTAAACCGCAACCTAACAGTCCCCCTAACCATACCTCTAACCCTAACCCTAAGCCTAAACCTAACCCTAACCGTTACCGTAACCCTAACCCTAAACCTAAACCTAACCCTAAACCTAACCCTAAACCAAACCCTAATCCTCAGTCTCACCCTCACCCTAACCCAAACCCTAACCTTAACCCTCACCCTAACCCTAAGCCTAATCCTAAACCTAACCCTAATCCTCACATTCAACCTCAACCTAACCTTAATCCTAAAACGAGCCCTATCCCTAACCCTAACCTTAACCTAACCCTCATCCTAGCCCTAACACTAACCCTAATCCTAACCCTAAACCTCATCCTAACCCTCACACTCAACCTCATGCTCAGCCTAAGCCTAAGCCTAACCCTAACCCTCACCCTAACCCTAAAACTAACACTAACCCTAACTCTAAACCTAAACCTCACTCTCAGCCTAACCCTTATTCTAACCCTGAACCTAACCCTGAACCTTATCCTAACCGTAACCCTAAACTTCACTCTGACCCTCACTGTAACCGTAACCGTAACCCTAACTCTAACAATAACCCTAACCCTAACCCTAACCCTCACCCTAACAATAACCCTCACCCTAAACCAAACCCACACCTAAACACTTACCCTCACCTTAACACTAACTCTAACCCTAACACTAACACTCACAGTAACCCTAACCGTAACCCTAAACCTTAACCTCAACCTAACCCTCACCCTTACCCTAACCCTAACACTGACCCTAACCCTAACCCTCCCGCTAACCCTATATCTAACCCTAAACCTCACCCTCACCCTAACCCTCACCTTCACCCTAGCCTTCACCCTAACCCTAATTCTAA
This sequence comes from Dipodomys merriami, assembly GCF_024711535.1. Lineage (NCBI taxonomy): Eukaryota > Metazoa > Chordata > Mammalia > Rodentia > Heteromyidae > Dipodomys > Dipodomys merriami. The sequence continues at coordinate 115,829 of NW_027202629.1, forward strand.
CCCTCACCCTCAGCCTAACCCATACGCTCATCCTCACCCTAAACCTCACACTAACCCTAACCCTAATCCTCAATCTAACACTCACCCTAAGCCTAAACCTAACCCTTATCCTAAACCTAAACCTAACCCTAACTCTCAGACTTATTTTAACCCTAACCCTCAGCGTAAACTTCACTTTTACCCTTACCATCATCCTCACCCTTACCCTCAACCTTACCCTAAACCTAACCCTAACCCTCACCCTAACCGTAAATTTAACCATCACCCTAACCCTAACCCTCACCCAAAACCTCACGCTCAGCCTAACCCTAAGCCTAAGCCTTACACTAACCCTCACCCTCACCCTAGCCCTCACCCTAACCCTAATCCTAACCATCACCATAACCCTAATTTTCACCCCCACCCTCAACCTCAGCCTAACCCTAAGCCTAAGCCTAACCCTAACCCTAACCCTCAAACTCACACTCACCCTAACCCTAACCCTAAACCTAACCCTAAACCTCAACCTAACCCTCACCGTAACCTTAACCCTAACACTAACCCTAACCCTAACCCTCGATCTAACCTTCCACCTAAACCTACATCTAACCTTAAACCTCACCCTCACCTTAACACTAATCCTAACCCTAACCCTAAACCTCACCCTAAACCTAACTCTCACCCTCACCCTCACCTTCACTCTCACAGTAAATCTAACCCTAACCCTAACAATAACACTAATCCTAACCCTAAACCTAACCCTAACCATAACACTAATCCTAAACCTCAGCATCACCCTAACCCTAATTCTAACCCTAAGCCCCACCCTAACACTAACCCTCATGTCACCATAACCCTAACCCTCATCCTAACCCTCACCCTTTCCCTAACCCTAACCCTAAACCTCACACTAACACTAACCCCAATACTCACCCTCACCCTAGCCCTCACCCTAACTCTAATCCTAACCCTAATCCTCAACCTAACACTCAACCTAACCCTAACCCTAACCCTCACCATAACCCTAAACCTAACCTTCAACCTAACCTTAACACTCACCCTAACCCTAACCCTAAACATCACCCTAACCCTAACTCTCACCTTCATGCTCACACTCAGCCTAACCCTAAACCTAACCCTAACCCTCAGACTTACCCGAAAGCTTACCCTAATCCTAATCCAAACCCTAAGCCTAACCCTAAGCCTAAACCTCACCCTCACCCTAACCCTAAATCTAACTCTAACCCTAACCCTAATGCTCAACCTCAGCCTCACCGTAACACTAACTCTAACCCTAAACCTCACCCTCACCCTAACCCTAACCCTTACCGTAACCCTAAACGACACCCTAACCCTAAGCTTAAACCTCACACTCAAAATAGCCCTCACTCTAACCCTAATCCTAAAACTAACCCTCATCCTAACTCTCACCCTAACCCTAATGCTAATCCTCACCCTCACCCTCACCCGAACCTTCAAACTAATCCTAACCCTCTCCCTCACCATAACCTTTACCCTAACCCTCACCCTAAACCTAAACGTAACCCGAACCTTAATGCTCACCCCAACCCTAACCTTCATCCTCAACCTCACCCTGAGCCTAAACCTAAGCCTTATCCTAAACCTAACCCTAACACACACACTCACCCTCAACCTAAACCTAATCCTAACCCTAACCCTAACCCTAAACCTCCCCCTACCTCTCACCCTAAACCTAACTCTAAACCAAACCCTAAACCTCACCCTAACCCTAACCATAACCCTCACACTAACCCAAACCCTCACCCTAAAACTTACCATGACCCTAAAACTAATCCTAACCCAAGCACTAACCCTCACACTAACCCTAAACCTAACCCTCACCCGCACCCTCACCCTCACCGGAACTCTAACTCTAACTCTAACAATAACACTAATCTTAACCCTAACCATCACCCTAACCCTAATCCTCACCTTTAGCCTCATCCTAACCCTAAGCCTAAGCCTAACCCTCACCCTCACCCTTACACTCACCCTCACCCTAACCCTAATCCTAACCCTAATCCTATCCCTAAACCTCATCCTAACCCTCACCCTCACCCTAACCTTAACACTAACCATAACGCTAAACCTCACCCTAAGCTTCCCCCTAACCCTAACTCTAACCCTAAACCTCACCCTCAGCCTAAACCTAACTCTAAACCTAACCCTAAACCTCACCCTAAACCTCACCCTAACTCTAAACTATCACCTCACCCTCAACCTCACAGTAACTCTAACCCTAACCTTAATACTAAACCTAACTCTCACCCTAACCTTAACCCTCAACCTAACCCTCACCTAGCCCTAACCCTAAACCTCATCCTAACCCTCACCCTCAACCTCATGCTCGGCATAAGCCTAAGCCTAAGCCTAAGCCTAACCCTAACTCTCACACTAACCGTAAAACTAACACTAAGCCTAAATCTAAACCTAAACCTAACTCTCACCCTAACCCTAATTCTAACCCTAACATAACCCTAAACCTCATCCTAACCCTAACCCTAACCCTCACTCTCTTCCTCACTGTAAACGTAACCATAACCCTAACCCTAAAAATAACCCTAACCCTAACCCTCACCCTAACCATAACCTCACCCTAACCCAAACCCTCACCCTAACACTTACGCTAACCAGAACACTAACCCTAACCCTAATACTAACCCTCACACTAACACTAACCCTAACCCTTACCCTTAACCTCAACCTAACCCTCACCCTTACCCTAAGCCTAACACTAACCCTAACCATAACCCTCACCCTAACCTTACCCCTAACACTATATCTAACCCTAAATCTCACCGTCACCATAATCCTAACCCTAAACCTAACCTAAACCTCACCCTGATCCAAACACTAACAATAATCCTCACCCTAACCCTAAGCCTAATCCTAACCCTAACCCAAACCCTCACACTCACCCTCACCCTAGCCCTAATCCTAAACCTAACCCTATCCCTAACACTAAACCTCAACCTAACACTCAACCTTGCCTTCACCTAACCTGAAACCTAAACCTCATCCTCAACCTAGCCCTCACCATAACCCTAATTCTATCCCTCACCTCACCCTAACCCTAACCCTCATCCTCACCCTAAACCTCACACTAACCCTAAACCGAATCCTCAATCTTACCCTCCCCTAACCCTAACACTAACCCTTACCCTAACCCGAAAAATAACCCTAACCCTCACCCTTATCTTAACACTCACCCTCAGCCAAAACCTCTCCTTTATCCTTACCATCATAATCACCCTAACCCACACCCTAATCTTAACCCTAACCCTAATCATAACCCAAAACCTCAACATAACCTCAACCTAACCTTAACCCTAACCCTAACCCTCGAACTAACACTCCCCCTAACCCAAAATCTAACCCTAAACCTGACCCTCACCCTAACCCTAATCCTAACCCTAACCATAAACCTCACCCTAACCCTAAACCTAACCTTCACCCTCACCCTATCCCTCACCTTACCATAAATATAACCCTAACCCGAACAATAACACTAATCCTAACCCTAATCCTAAACCTAACCCTAAGCCTAACCCAAATTCTAACACTCACCCTCAACCTAACCCTAATCCTAACGCTAACCCTCAACCTAACCCTAATCCTCACCCTCACTGTAACCCAAACCCTCATCCAAACCCTCACCCTAACCCTAATACTAACCCTCAACCTCACCGTAGTCCTCACCCTAACCTTAATCCTAACTCTAATCCTCATCCTAACCCTAACCCTAACCCTAACTCTAACCATCACACTATCCCTAAACCTAACCCTCAACCTAACCCTAACCCTCACCCTAAACCTAAACATAAGCGGAACCCAAACTCTCACCCTAATCCTAACCATAATTCTCACCCTAAGCCTAAGATTAACCCTAAACCTCACCCTCACCCTAACCCTAATCCTAACACTAACCATAAACCTCACCCTAACCCTAACCTTAAACTTCACCCTAACCCTCACCCTCATCTTACCATAAATCTAACCCTAACAATAACAATAACACTAATGCTAACCCCAAACCTAACCCTAACCCTAAGCCTAGCCCTAATCATAACACTCACCCTCAACCTAACCCTAATCCTAACGCTAACCCTCAACCTAACCCTAATCCTCACCCTCACTGTAACCCTAACCCTCATCCAAACCCTCACCCTAACCCTAATACTAACCCTCAAACTCACCCTAGTCCTCACCTTAACCTTAATCCTAACTCTAATCCTCATCCTAACCCTAACCTAACCCTAACTCTAACCATCACACTATCCCTAAACCTAACCCTTAACTTAACCCTAACCCTCACCCTGACCCTAAACATAAGTGGAACCCAAACTCTCACCCTAATCCTAACCCTAATCCTCACCCTAAGCCTAAATCTAACTCTAAACTTCACCCTCACTCTAACCCTAATCCTAACACTAACCATAAACTTCACCCTAACTCTAACACTAAACTTCACCCTCACCCCCACCATAAACCTAACCCTAACCCTTACAATAACACTAATCCTAACCCTAAACCTAACCCTAAACCTAAGCCAAACCCTAATCCTAACACTCACACTCACCCTAACCCTAATCCTAACCCTAACCCTATACCTAACCCTAATCCTCAACCTCACTGTAACCCTAACCCTCATCCAAACCCTCACCCTAACCCACACCCTAACCCTAAACCTCATACTAACCCGCACCCTAACAGAAACACTCACCATCAAACTCAAGCTCAGCCTAACCCTAAGCCTAAGCCTTACCCTAATCCTCACCCTCACCCTAGCCCTCACCCTAACCCTAATCCTAATCCTAACCCTCACTCTAACCCTCACCCTAACCCTAAACCTAATCATCACCCTAACCCTAATCCTCACACCCACCCTCAGCCTAACTCTAAGCCTAAGCCTAAAACTAACCCTAACCCTCACACTCACCCTCACCCTAAACCTAATCCTAACCCTAAACATAAACCTCACCCTAACCCTAACCCTAACGTTCACTCTCACCCTCACCCTCACCCTTACCATAAATCTAAACCTAACCCTAACAATAAAACTAATCCTAACCCTAAACCTAAGCCTAACCCTAATCCTAACACTCACCCTCACCCTAACCCTAATCCTAACCCTAACCCTCAAACTAACCCTAACCCTCACCCTCACTGTAATCCTAACTCTCATCCAAACCCTCACCCTAACCCTAACGCTAACCATAAACCTCACCCTAACACTAACACTATAACCCTCAACCTCAACCTAGCCCTCATCCTAAACCTAAACGTAACCCTAATCCTCATCATAACCCTAACCCTCACACTAACCATCACACTATCCCTAACCCTAAGCCTCAACCTATCCCTAACTCTCACCCTAACCCTAAAATTAACCCAAACCCAAAATCTCACCCTAACCCTAACCCTAACACTCACCCAAACCATAACCCTCACCCTCACCCTCACCCTCAGCCTAACCCTAAGCCGAAGCCTACACCTAATCCTATCCCTCACACTCACTCTAAACCTTAACCTAATCCTAATCCTAAACCTGAGCTTAACCATCACCCTCAGCCTAACCCTCACCCTAACCCTAAACCTAACACTCACCCTAAACCTAACCCTCACCCTCAGCCTAAACCTAAGCCGAAGCCTAACCCTAACGCTAACCCTCACACTCACCCTAACCCTTAAACTCATCCTAACCCTTACCCTAATCCTACTCTTAACCCTAAGCCTAACCCTCACCCTCACATTAACCCTCACCCTAATCCTAACTCTAACACTAACCCTAACCCTAACCCTCACCCTCAGCCTCACCTGAGACCTAACTCTAATCCTAAACCCCACCCTAACCTTAACGCTAACCCTAACCCTAAACCTCACCCTAACCCTAAACCTCACCCTCACCCTAATCCTAACACTAACCCTAATCCTAACCCTCACCCTAGCACTAACCATAACACTCATCCTCACTCCCACTCTCACCCTCAGCCTAACCCTAAGCCTAACCCTAACCCTAACCCAAACCCGCAAGGGAACCCTAAACCTAAGCCTAAACCTTACCCTAAATCTAATCCTAAACCAAACCCTAATCCTCAGCCTCACCCTCACCACAACACAAACCCTAATCTTAACCCTCACCCTAACCCTAAGCCTAATCCCAACCCTAACCCTAACCCTCACACTCAACCTCACCCTAACCTTAATCCTAAACCTGACTCTATCCCTAGCCCTAACACTCAACCTAACCCTCACCCTAGACCTAACCCTAACCCTAATCCTAACCCTAAACATCATCCTAACCCTCATCCTCAACCTCATGCTCAGCCTAAGCCTAACCCAAATCCTAAGCCTAACCCTAACCCTCACCCTAAACCTAAAACTAACACAAAGCCTAACTGTAAACATAAACCTCAGTCTCAACCTAACCCTAATTCTAACCCTAACATAACACTAAACCTCATCCTAACCCTAACCCTAACCCTCACTCTCACCCTCACTGTAACCGTAACCCTAACCCTAACCCTAACAATAACCCTAACCCGACCCCTAACCATCACTCTAAACATAACCCTCACCCTAACCCAAACGATCACCCTAAAACTTACCCTAACCCTAACACTAACCCTAAACCTAATACTAATCCTCACACTAACCCTAACCCTTAACATCAACCTAACCCTCACCCTCACCCTAAACCTAACATTAACGGTAACCCTAACCCTCACCCTAACCCTCCCCCTAAACCTATATCAAACCCTAAACCTCACCCTCACCCTAAAACTAAAACTAACCCTAAACCTAAACCTCACCCTAAACCTCACCCTAACCCTAACCCTCACCCTCACCCTCAACCTCACCGTAACTCTAACCCTAACCCTAATAATAACATTAACCCAAAACCTCACCCTAACCCTAACCCTCACCCTCAGCCTAACCCTCACTGCAAACTTAACCCTAACCATAACACTAACAATAACCTAAAACAAACCCACCCTCACCCTCAGCTTAACCCAAAGCCTAACCCTATTCCTAACCCTAACCCTCACCGTAACCCTAACCCAAATCCTACCCCTCGTCCGCACCCTAACCCGAAGCCTAATCCTAACCCTAACCCTAACCCTCACACTCACCCTCACCCTAAACCTAATCCTAAACCTAACCCTATCCCTAACACTAAACCTCACCCTAACACTCACCCTAGACCTCACCCTAACCCTAAACCTAAACCTGACCCTGACCCTAGCCCTCACCCTAACCGTAATTCTATCCCTCACCCTCACCCTAACCCTAACCCTCATTGTCACCCTAAACCTCACACTAACCCTAAACTGAATCCTCAATCTAACCCTCACCCTAACCCTAACACTATCCCTTACCCTAACCCGAAAAATAACCCTAACCCTCACCCTTAACTTAACACTCACCCTCAGCCAAAACCTCTCCTTTACACTTACCATCATAATCACCCTAACCCACACCCTAACCCTAAACCTCATACAAACCCTCACTCTAACCGTAAACCTAACCATCACCCTAACCGAAAACCTCACCTTCAACCTCAAGCTCAGCCTAACCCTAAGCCTAAGCCTTACCCTAATCCTCAACCTCACCATAACCTTAATCCTAAACCTAACCCTCAACCTAACCCTAACCCTAAACATCACCGTAACCCTAATCCTCAACCCCGCCCTCACCCTCAGCCTAACGCTAAGCCTAAACCTAACCCAAACCTAACCCTCACACTCACCCACACCCTAACGCTAATCCTAATCCTAACCCAAAACCTCAACAGAACCATCAATTTACCCTTAACCCTAACCCTAACCCTAACCCTAACCCTCGAACTAACACTCCCCCTAACCCAAAATCTAACCCTAAACCTCACCCTCACCCTAACCCTAATCCTAACCCTAACAATAAACCTCACCCTAACCCTAACCCTAAACTTCACCCTCACCCTCACCCTCACGGTACCATAAATCTAACCCTAACCCTAACAATAACACTAATCCTAACCCTAAACCTAAACCTAACACTAAGCCTAACCCTAATCCTAACACTCACCCTCAACCTAACCCTAATCCTAACACTAACCCTTAACCTAACCCTAATCCTCACCCTCACTGTAACCCTAACCCTCATCCAAAGCCTCACCCTAATCGTAACACTAACCCTCAACCTCACCCTAGTCCTCACCCTAACCTTAATCCTAACTCTAATCCTCATCCTAACCCTAAACCTAACCATAACTCTAACCATCACACTATCCCTAAACCTAACCCTCAACCTAACCCTAACACTCACCCTAACCTTAAACTTAAGCGGAACCCAAACTTTCACCCTAACCCTAAACGTAATCCTCACTCTAACCCTAAATCTAACCCTAAACCACACCCTCACCCTAACCCTAATCCTAACACTAACCATAAACCTCAACCTAACTCTAACTCTAAATGTCACCCTCACCCTCACCATAAATCTAACCCTAACGCTAACAATAACACTAATCCTAACCCTAAATCTAACCCTAAACATAAGCCTAAACCTAAGCCTAACCCTAATCCTAACACTCACCCTCACCCTAACCCTAACCCTATACCTAACCCTATTCCTCAACCTCACTGTAACCCTAACCCTCATCCAAACCCTCACCCTAACGCTAAACCTCATACTAACACTCACCCTAACAGAAACACTCACCCTCAAACTCAAGCTCAGCCTAACCCTAAGCCTAAGCCTTACCCTAATCCTCACCCTCACCCTAGCCCTCAACCTAACCCTAATCCTAATCCTAACCCTCATTCTAACCCTCAACCTAACCCTAACCCTAACCATCATCCTAACCCTAATCCTCAACCACACCCTCACCCTCAGCCTAACCCTAAGCCTAAGCCTAACCCGAACCCTCACACTCACACTCACCCTAAACCTAATCTTAACCCTAACCATAACCCTAACCCAAAACCTCAATGTAACCATCAACCTAACCTTAACCTTAACAGTAACCCTAACCCTAAATTCGAACTAACACTCTCCCTAACCCTAAATCTAACCCTAAACCTCACCCTCACCCTAAACCTAATCCTAACCCTAACCATAAACCTCACCCTAACCCTAACCCTAACGTTCACCCTCACCCTCACCTTCACACTTACCATAAATCTAAAACTAACCCTAACAATAACACTAATCCTAACCCTAAACCTAAGCCTAACCCTAATTCTATCCCTCACCCTCACCCTAACCCTAACCCTCATCTTCACCCTAAACCTCACACTAACCCTAAACTGAATCCTCAATCTAACCCTCACCCTAACCCTAACACTAACCCATACCCTAACCCTAAATCTAACCCTAACCCTCACCCTTAAATTAACACTCACGCTCAACCAAAACCTCTATTCACCCTTACCATCATAATCACCCTAACCCTAAACCTCATACAAACCCTCACCCTAACCGTAAACCTAACCATCACCCTAACCGAAACCCTCACCCTCAACCTCAAGATCAGCCTAACCCTAAGCCTAAGCCTTACCCTAATCCTCACCCTCACCCAAGCCCTCACCCTAACCTTAATCCTAACCCTAACCCTCATTCTAACCCTCAACCTAACCCGAAACCTAACCATGAGTGTAACCCTAATACTCACCCCCGCCCTCACCCACAGCCTAACCCTAAGCCTAAGCCTAACCCTAACCCTAACCCTCACACTCACCCTCACCCTAACCCTAATCCTAACCCTAACCCTAATCCTATCACAAAACCTCAACATAACCATCAACCTACCCTCAACCCTAACCCTAACCCTAACCCTCGAACTAACACTCCCCCTAACCCAAAATCTAACCCTAAACCTCACCCTCACCCTAACCCTAATCCTAATCCTAACAATAAACCTCACCCTAACCCTAACCCTAACCTTCACCCTCACCCTCACCCTCACCTTACCATAAATCTAACCCTAACCCTAACAATAACACTAATCCTAACCCTAAACCTAAACCTAACCCTAAGCCTAACCCTAATCCTAACACTCACCCTCAACCCATCCCTAATCCTCACCCTCACTGTAACCCTAACAATCATCCAAACCCTCACCCTAACCCTAACACTAACCCTCAACCACACCCTAGTCCTCACCCTAACCTTAATCCTAACTCTAATCCTCATCCTAACCCTAACCCTAACCCTAACTCTAACCATCACATTGTCCCTAAACCTAACCCTCAACCTAACCCTAACCCTCACCCTAAATCTAAACTTAAGCTGAACCCAAACTCTCACCCTAATCCTAACCCTAATCCTAACCCTAACCCTAAATCTAACCCTAAACCTCTCCCTCACCCTAACCCTAATCCTAACACTAACCATAAACCTCACCCTAACTCTAACCCTAAACTTCACCCTCACCCTCAACATAAATCTAACCTTAACCCTAACAATAACACTAATCCTAACCCTAAACCTAACCCTAAACCTAAGCCTAACCCTAATCCTAACACTCACCCTCACCCTAACCCTAATCCTAACCCTAACCCTATACCTAACCCTAATCCTCAACCTCACTGTAACCCTAACCCTCATCCAAACCCTCACCCTAACCCACACCCTAACCCTAAACCTCATACTAACCCTCACCCTAACCGAAACCCTCACCCTCAAACTCAAGCTCAGCCTAACCCTAAGCCTAAGCCTTACCCTAATCCTCACCCTCACCCTAGCCCTCACCCTAACCCTAATCCTAACCCTCATTCTAACCCTCACACTAACCCTAACCCTAACCATCAGCGTAACCCTAATCCTCACCCCCACCCTCACCCTCAGCCTAACCCTAAGCCTAAACTTAAGCCTAACCCTAACACTCACACTCACCCTCACCCTAACCGTAAACCTAACCCTAAACCTAAGCCTAACCCTAATCCTAACACTCACCCTCACCCTAACCCTAACCCTATACCTAACCCTAATCCCCAACCTCACTGTAACCCTAACCCTCATCCAAACCCTCACCCTAACCCTAAACCTCATACTAACCCTCACCCTAACAGAAACACTCACCCTCAAACTCAAGCTCAGCCTAACCCTAAGCCTAAGCCTTACCCTAATCCTCACCCTCACCCTAGCCCACACCCTAACCCTAATCCTAATCCTAACCCTAATTCTAACCCTCAACCTAACCCTAACCTTAACCATCACCCAAACCCTAATCCTCAACCACACCCTCACCCTCAGCCTAACCCTAAGCCTAAGCCTAACCCGAACCCTCACACTCACACTCACGCTAAACCTAATCCTAACCCTAACCATAACCCTAACCCAAAACCTTAATGTAACCATCAACCTAACCTTAACCTTAACAGTAACCCTAACCCTAAATTCGAATAACACACTCCCTAACCCTAAATCTAACCCTAAACCTCACTCTCACCCTAAACCTAATCCTAACCCTAACCATAAACCTCACCCTAACCCTAACCCTAGCCTTCACCCTCACCCTCACCTTCACACTTACCATAAATCTAAAACTAACCCTAACAATAACACTAATCCTAACCCTAAACCTAAGCCTAACCCTAATTCTATCCCTCACCCTCACCCTAACCCTAACCCTCATCCTCACCCTAAACCTCACACTAACCCTAAACTGAATCCTCAATCTAACCCTCACCCTAACCCTAACACTAACCCATACCCTAACCCTAAATCTAACCCTAACCCTCACCCTTAAATTAACACTCACGCTCAACCAAAACCTCTATTTACCCTTACCATCATAATCACCCTAACCCTAAACCTCATACAAACCCTCACCCTAACCGTAAACCTAACCATCACCCTAACTGAAACCATCACCCTCAACCTCAAGATCAGCCTAACCCTAAGCCTAAGCCTTACCCTAATCCTCACCCTCACCCAAGCCCTCACCCTAACCTTAATCCTAACCCTAACCCTCATTCTAACCCTCAACCTAACCCGAAACCTAACCATCACTGTAACCCTAATACTCACCCCCGCCCTCACCCTCCGCCTAACCCTAAGCCTAAGCCTAACCCTAACCCTAATCCTATCACAAAACCTCAACATAACCATCAACCTACCCTCAACCCTAACCCTAACCCTAACCCTCGAACTAACACTCCCCCTAACCCAAAATCTAACCCTAAACCTCACCCTCACCCTAACCCTAATCCTAATCCTAACAATAAACCTCACCCTAACCCTAACCCTAACCTTCACCCTCACCCTCACCCTCACCTTACCATAAATCTAACCCTAACCCTAACAATAACACTAATCCTAACCCTAAACCTAAACCTAACCCTAAGCCTAACCCTAATCCTAACACTCACCCTCAACCCATCCCTAATTCTCACCCTCACTGTAACCCTAACCCTCATCCAAACCCTCACCCTAACCCTAACACTAACCCTCAACCACACCCTAGTCCTCACCCTAACCTTAATCCTAACTCTAATCCTCATACTAACCCTAACCCTAACCCTAACTCTAACCATCACACTGTCCCTAAACCTAACCCTCAACCTAACCCTAACCCTCACCCTAAATCTAAACTTAATCTGAACCCCAAATCACCCTAATCCTAACCCTAATCCTCACCCTAACCCTAAATCTAACCCTAAACCTCTCCCTCACCCTAACCCTAATCCTAACACTAACCATAAACCTCACCCTAACTCTAAACCTAAACTTCACCCTCACCCTAAACATAAATCTAACCTTAACCCTAACAATAACACTAATCCTAACCCTAAACCTAACCCTAAACCTAAGCCTAACCCTAATCCTAACACTCACCCTCACCCTAACCCTAATCCTAACCCTAACCCTATACCTAACCCTAATCCTCAACCTCACTGTAACCCTAACCCTCATCCAAACCCTCACCCTAACCCACACCCTAACCCTAAACCTCATACTAACCCTCACCCTAACCGAAACCCTCACCCTCAAACTCAAGCTCAGCCTAACCCTAAGCCTAAGCCTTACCCTAATCCTCACCCTCACCCTAGCCCTCACCCTAACCCTAATCCTAACCCTCATTCTAACCCTCACACTAACCCTAACCCTAACCATCAGCGTAACCCTAATCCTCACCCCCACCCTCACCCTCAGCCTAACCCTAAGCCTAAGCCTAAGCCTAACCCTAACCCTCACACTCACCCTCACCCTAACCCTAATCCTAACCCTAACCATAACCCTAACCCAAAACCTCAACGTAACCATCAACCTAACCTTAACCTTAACACTAACCCTAACCCTAACTTCGAATTAACACTCCCCCTAACCCTAAATCTAACCCTAAACCTCACCCTCACCCTCACCCTAAACCTAATCCTAAACCTAACCATAAACCTCACCCTAACCCTAACCCTAACATTCACCCTCACCCTCAACCTCACCCTCACCCTTACCATAAATCTAAAAGTAACCCTAACAATAACACTAATCCTAACCCTAAACCTAAGCCTAACCCTAATTCTATCCCTCACCCTCACCCTAACCCTAACCCTCATCCTCACCCTAAACCTCACACTAACCCTAAACTGAATCCTCAATCTAACCCTCACCCTAACCCTAACACTAACCCTTACCCTAACCCTAAATCTAACCCTAACCCTCACCCTTAAATTAACACTCACGCTCAACCAAAACCTCTATTTACCCTTACCATCATAATCACCCGAACCCTAAACCTCATACAAACCCTCACCCTAACCATAAACCTATCCATCACCCTAACCGAAACCCTCACCCTCAACCTCAAGATCAGCCTAACCCTAAGCCTAAGCCTTACCCTAATCCTCACCCTCACCCAAGCCCTCACCCTAACCTTAATCCTAACCCTAACCCTCATTCTAACCCTCAACCTAACCCGAAACCTAACCATCACTGTAACCCTAATCCTCTTCCCCGCCCTCACCCTCAGCCTAACCCTAAACCTAAGCCGAACCCTAACCCTAACCCTCACACTCAGCCTCACCCTAACCCTAATCCTAACCCTAACCCTAATCCTATCACAAAACCTCAACATAACCATCAACCTACCCTTAACCCTAACCCTAACCCTAACCCTCGAACTAACACTCCCCCTAACCCAAAATCTAACCCTAAACCTCACCCTCACCCTAACCCTAATCCTAATCCTAACAATAAACCACACCCTAACCCTAAACCTAACATTCACCCTCACCTTCACCCTCACCTTACCGTAAATCTAACCTCAACTTAACCCTAACCCTCACCCTAAATCTAAACTTAAGCTGAACCCAAACTCTCACCCTAATCCTAACCCTAATCCTAACCCTAATCCTCACCCTAACCCTAAATCTAACCCTAAACCTCACCCTCACCCTAACCCTAATCCTAACACTAACCATGAACCTCACCCTAACTCTAAGCCTAAACTTCACCCTCACCCTAAACATAAATCTAACCCTAACCCTAACAATAACACTAATCCTAACCCTAAACTTAACCCTAAACCTAAGCCTAACCCTAATCCTAACACTCACCCTCACCCTAACCCTAATCCTAACCCTAACCCTATACCTAACCCTAATCCTCAACCTCACTGTAACCCTAACCCTCATCCAAACCCTCACCCTAACCCACACCCTAACCCTAAACCCCATACTAACCCTCACCCTAACCGAAACCCTCACCCTCAAACTCAAGCTCAGCCTAACCCTAAGCCTAAGCCTTACCCTAATCCTCACCCTCACCCTAGCCCTCACCCTAACCCTAATCCTAATCCTAACCCTCATTCTAACCCTCACACTAACCCTAACCCTAACCATCACCCTAACCCTAATCCTCAACCACACCCTCACCCTCAGCCTAACCCTAAGCCTAAGCCTAAGCCTAACCCTAACCCTCACATTCACCCTCACATTAACCCTAATCCTAACCCTAACCATAACCCTAACCCCAAACCTCAACATAACCATCAACCTAACCTTAACCTTAACACAAACCCTAACCCTAACCTCGAACTAACACTCCCCCTAACCCTAAATCTAACCCTAAACCTCACCCTCACCCTAAACCTAATCCTAACCCTAACCATAAACCTCACCCTAACCCTAACCCTAACGTTCACCCTCACCCTCACCCTCACCCTTACCATAAATCTAAACCTAACCCTAACAATAACACTAATCCTAACCCTAAACCTAAGCCTAACCCTAATCCTAACACTCACCCTAACCATAACCCTAATCCTAACCCTAACCCTCAAACTAACCCTAACCCTCACCCTCACTGTAATCCTAACTCTCATCCAAACCCTCACCCTAACCCTAACGCTACCCATAAACCTCACCCTAACACTAACCCTACCCCTCAACCTCACCCTAGCCCTCATCCTAACCCTAAACCTAACCCTAATCCTAATCCTACCCCTAATCCTCACCCTAGCCCTAACTCTAACACTAACCCTAACCCTAACCCTCACCCTCAGCCTCACCCTAAACCTAACTCTAATCCTAAACCTCACCCTCACCCTAACCCTAACCTTAACCCTAAACCTCACCCTAAACCTAAATCTCACCCTCACCCTAATCCTAACCCTAAACCTAATCTAATCTTAAAGCTCAACCTAAACCTAATGCTCACCCTCACATTAACCCGTACCCTAACCCTAACCCTAAACCTAAACTTAACAGGAAACCTAACTCTCACCCTAACCCTAACCCTAAACCCCACCCTAACCCTAAAACTAACCCTCACCCGCACCCTCACCCTCTCCGTAGCTCTGACCCTAACCCTAACAATGACACTAACCCTAACCCTAATCCTCACACTCACCCTCAAACTCAACCTAACCCTAATCCTAAACGTAACCCTATTCCTGACCCTAACCCTCACCCTAGCCCTCATCCTAACCCTAATCCTAGCCCTAAACCTCATCCTAACCCTCACCCTAACCCTAACCCTAACCCTCATTCTATCCCTAATCCTAACCCTCACCCTCATGATCGGCCTAAGCCTAACCCTAACCCTCACCCTAAACCTAAAACTAACACTAAGCCTAACTGTAAACATAAACCTCAGTCTCACCCTAACCCTAATTCTAACCCTAACATAACACTAAACTTCATCCTAACCCTAACCCTAACCCTCACTCTCACCTTCACTGTAACCATAACCCTAACCCTAACCCTAACAATAACCCTAACACTACCCCTAACCCTCACCCTAAGCATAACCCTCACCCTAACCCAAACGCTCACCCTAACACTTACCCTAACCCTAACACTAACCCTAACCCTAATACTAAACCTCACACTAACCCTAACCCTTAACCTCAACCTAACCCTCAATTAACCCTAAAACTAACCCTCCTCCTAACCCTCCCCCTAAACCGATATCAAACCCTAAACCTCACCCTCACCCTGACACTAAACCTAACCCTAAACCTAAACCTCACCCTAAACCTCACCCTAACCCTAACCCTCACCCTCACCCTCAACCTCACCGTAACTCTAACCCTAACCCTAATAATATTAACCCAAACCCTAACCCTAACCATAACCCTCACCCTCAGCCTCACCCTCACTGCAAACTTAACCCTCACCATAACACTAACAATAACCTAAACCAAACCCCACCCTCACCCTCAGCTTAACCCAAAGCCTAACCCTATCCCTAACCCTAACCCTCACTGTAACCCTAACCAAAACCCTACCCCTAGTTCGCACCCTAACCCTAAGCCTAATCCTAACCCTAACCCTAATCCTCACACTCACCCTCACCATAAACCTAATCCTAAACCTAACCCTATCCCTAACACTAAACCTCAGCCTAACACTCACCCTAGCCCTCACCCTAACCCTAAACCTAAACCTCACCCTCACCCTAGCCCCCACCCTAACCCTAATTCTATCCCTCACCCTCACGCTAACCCTAACCCTTATCCTCACACTAAACCTCACACTAACCCTAAACTGAATCCTCAATCTAACCCTCACCCTAACCCTAACACTAACCCTTACCCTAACCGGAAAAATAACCCTAACCCTAACCCTTATCTTAACACTCACGCTCAGCCAAAACCTCTCCTTTACACTTACCATCATAATCACCCTAACCCACACCCTAACCCTAAACCTCATAAAAACCCTCACCCTAACCGTAAACCTAACCATCACCCTAACCGAAACCCTCACCCTCAACCTCAAGCTCAGCCTAACCCTAGGCCTAAGCCTTACCCTAATCCTCACCCTCACCCTAGCCCTCACCCTAACCTTAATCCTAACCCTAACCCTCATTCTAACCCTCAACCTAACCCTAACCCTAACCATCACCGTAACCCTAATCCTCACCCCCGCCTTCACCCTCAGCCTAACCCTACGCCTAAGCCTAAGCCTAACCCTAATCCTCACATTCACCCTCACACTAACGCTAATCCTAACCCTAACCCTAATCCTAACCCAAAACCTCAACATAACCATCAACCTACCCTTAACCCTAACCCTAACCCTAACCCTAACCCTCGAACTAATACTGCCCCTAACCCAAAATCTAACCCTAAACCTCACACTCACCCTAACCCTAATCCTAACCCTAACCATAAACCTCACCCTAAACCTAACCCTAAACTTCACCCTCACCCTCACCCTCACCTTACCATAAATCTAACCCTAACCCTAACAATAACACTAATCCTAACCCTAAACCTAAACCTAAGCCTAACCCTAAACCTCACACTCACCCTCAGCCTAACCCTAATCCTAACCCTAACCATAACCCTAACCCAAAACCTCAACGTATCCATCAACCTAAACTTTACCTTAACACTAACCCTAAACCTAACCTCGAACTAAAACTCCCCCTAACCCTAAATCAAACCCTAAACCTCACCCTCACCCTAAGCCTAACCCTCACCCTAACCCTCACCCTACTCCTCAGCCTAACCCTAATCCTAACCCTAATCCTCATCCTAATCCTCACCCTAACCCTAACCTTAACCCTCACCCTAACCCTTACCCTAACCCTCACCCACATGCTGGGCCTAAGTCTAAGCCAAAGCCTAAGCCTAAACCTAACCCTAACACTAACCCAACTCTAACCCTAACACTCACCCTAACTCTAACTCTAAACCTCACTCTAAAACTAATCCTAACTCTAAACCGAAATATAAACTTAAACCTCATCCTAACCCTAACCCTAATAATAACCCTAACAAAAACCCTTACACTAACCTTACCCTAAACCAAACCCTAACCGTAACACTAAACCTAAACCTAAACCTAGCCCAAACCCTAACCATAACCCTCACCCTAACCCTAACACTAAACCTTATCCTCACCCTCACCCTAGCCCTCACCCTAAGCCTAAACCTCATTCTCACCCTCAAACTCACACTAACCCTAACACTAATCCTCAATCTAACCATCACCCTCACACTCACCCTAACCCTAACC
This sequence comes from Dipodomys merriami, assembly GCF_024711535.1. NCBI lineage: Eukaryota > Metazoa > Chordata > Mammalia > Rodentia > Heteromyidae > Dipodomys > Dipodomys merriami. The sequence goes on from NW_027202629.1 coordinate 134,281, forward strand.
CTCACACTAACCTTCACCCTAACCCTAACTCTACCCCTAAACCTCACCCTCACCCTAATCCTATCTCTAACCCTAACCCTAACACTAAAAACCTCACCCTAACTCTAACCCTAACCCTCAACCTCACCGTATCCCTAACCCTAACCCTAACAGTAACCCTAACCCTAACCCCAATCCTAACCCTCAACCTCACATTAACCCTAATCCTGACCCTAACCCTCAGCCTAACCCTAACCCTCACCCTTACCGTAACCCTAACCCTCATCCTAACCCTCACCCTAACACTAACCCTAAACCTAAAACTCACCCTAACAATAAACATACCCCACACCCTCACCCTCAACCTCACCTTAACTCTAACCCTAACCCTAACAATAACACTAATCCTTAACTTAAACCTAACCCTAACCCTAACCCTAACCCTAATCCTAACACTCACCGTCAACCTAAACGTAACCCTAACCTAACCCTCACACTCAGTCTCACCCTAACCTAACCTCTAACCCAGAACCTCACCCTAACCTTAACCCTAAACCTCACCCTAATGCTAGCCCTCACCCTAAACCTAATCCTAACCATGACACTCATCCTAAAGCTCATCCTAAAAATAACCTTAACCCTAATCCTCACCCTCACCCTAACCCTAAACCTAACCCTAACCCTCAACCTAACCCTAACTCTCACCCTCACTGTAACCCCTACCCTAACCCTCACCCTAACCCTAAATTAACCCAAACCCTAACTCTCACCCTAACCCTATCCCTCACCCTAACTCTAAGCCTCACACTCATCCTCACCCTCAGCCTAAACCTAAGCCTATCCCTATCCCTAACCCTAACCCTCACATTCACCCTAACCCAAATCCCAATCAAACCCTAACCCTGACGCTCACCCTCACCCTAAGCCTCACCTTAAGCCTAACCCTAACATTAATTCTAACCCTAACCCCATCCCTAAACCTCACACTAACACTAACCCTAACCATCACCCTAACACTAACCCTCACCCTAACAGTAACCCTAACCCTCACACTCACCCTACCCTCACCCTAACCCTAAGCCTCATCCTCACCCTAAACCCGACACTAACCCTAACACTAATCCTCAATCTAAGCCTCACCCTCACACTAACCCTAACCCTAACCCTCAACCTAACCCTAACCCTCACCCTTACCGTAACCCTCACCCTCAGCCTAAACTTCACATTTACCCTTACCATCACCCCCACCCTAACCCTCACCCTAAACCTAACCCTCATCCTAACCCTAACTCTACCCCTAAACCTCACCCTCACCCTAACCCGAACTCTATCCCTAACCCTAACACTAAACCTCAACCGAACCCTAAAGCTAATCCTCGCCCTCAACCACATGCTCAGCCTAAACCTAAGCCTAAGCCTAACCGTTACCCTAACCATCAACCTCACACTAGCCCTAATGCTAACCCTAATCCTAAACCTAACCCTCATCCTAACACTCACTCTATCCCTAACACTAAACCTCAACCTAAACCTAACCCTAAACCTCACCCTCATCCTAGCCCTCATCCTAGCCCTAATCCTAACCCTAACCCTCATACTACCCCTCTCCATAACCCTAACCCTAACCCTCACCCTAACCCTAACACTCAGCTTCACCCTCACACTCAGCCTAATCCTAAGCCTAAAACTAACCCTAACCTTAACCCTCAATCTCACCTTAACCCTCACCCTAACCCTAACCCTAACACTAAGCCTAACCCTAACCCTCACCCTCAGCCTCATCCTAACCCTAACTCTAACCCTAAACCTCACCCTCACCATAACCCTTATCCTAACCCTAACCCTAATCCTGACCCTAACCCTAACTCTAAACCTACCCTTATACTAGCCCTTACACTAACCCTAATCCTAACCCTAACCCTCATCCTAACCCGCCCACTAACCCTAACCCTAACACTCACCCTACCCCTTACCCTTACCTTCAACCTCACCCTCAGCCTAATCCTAACACTAACCCTAATCCTCACCCTCACCCTAGCCCTCACCCTAACCCTAACCCTCACCCTAGGCCTAACCCTCACATTTAACCTTAACATGACCCCCAGCTTAACCCTCAGCCTAATCTGAACCCTAACCCTAACCCCCACCCTAACCCTCACCGTAACCCTAACTTTAACCCTAAATCCCACCCTCACCCTAAACTTCTAAATCTCACCCTAACCCCAACCCTAATCCTAACCCTAACCCTAACCCTAACCATAACCATAACCATAACCCTCACCGTAACCCAAAACTTAACCCTAACAATAACCCTCACAGTAACCCGAACGTCACGCTAAATCTAACTCTAACCCTAACCATAACACTAAAAACCTCACCCTAACCCTAACCCTAAACCTGAACCTCATCCTAACCCTAACCCTCACACTTATTCTAACCCTAAACCTCATCCTAACCCTCACCCTAAGGCCTAAACCTAACACTAAAAGTCACCCTAACACTAAACCTAACCCTCACCCTCAACCTATACCTCATCCTAACACTAATCCTAACCCTACTTCTCATCCTAAAACTCACCCGAACCCAAACCCTAAACCTCACCCTAAACCTAACCCTAAACCTAACACTCAACCTAACCCTAATCCTCACGCTCAACTTAACACTAACTCTAACCCTCACCCTAACCCTAAACTTTACCTGAGCCCTAACTTTCACCTTAACCCTAACCCTAACCCTCACCCTAACCCTAACCCTCACACTCACCTTACCATTACCTTAATCCTAACCCTAACCCAAACCCTCAACCTCCGCCTCAACTTATCCCTAACTCTAACCCTAAACCCCACTCTCACCCTAAACCTAACCCTAAACCTAAACCTCACCCTAACCATAACCCTAAACCTCACCCTCACCCTAGCCCTCACCCTAACCCTATTCCTAACCATAAACCTCATCCTAACCCTCCCTATAACCCTATCCGAAACCCTCACCCTATCCCTAACCTTCACACTCACCCTCACCCTCAGCCTAACCCTAAGCCTAACCACAAGCCTTACCTGAAACCTAACCTTAACCCTGAAACTCACCCGCACCCTCACCCTCACCATAACTCTAAACCAAACCCTAACCCTAACCCTAAACCTCACCCTAACCCTAACCCTAACCCTAACCCTCACCCTCACCCTAACCCTAACACAAACCCTAACCCTAACCCTCAACCTACCCCTCCCCCTATCCCTGTATCTAACCGTAAACTTCACCCTCCACCTAACCCTAACCCTAACCCTAACCGTAAAACCCACCCTAACCTTAACACTAACCCTCACCCGCAACCTCACCCTCACCATAACTCTAATGCTAACTCTAAAAATAACACTAAGCCTAACTCTAACCATCACCCTAACCCTAATCCTCACCCCCACCCTCACCATCAGCCTAACACTAAGCCTAAGCCTAACCCTCACCCTAACCCTCACACTCATGCTCACCCTAACCCTAATCTTAAACCTAACCCTATCCCTAAACCTCAACTTAACCCTCACCCTCACCCTAACCCTAACACTAACCCTAACCATAAACCTCCCCCAAACCCTAACTCTAACGCTAAACCTCACCCTCACCATAACCCTAAAACTCACCCTAACCCTAACCCTCACCCTCACCCTCTAACTCACCCTAACTCTAATCCTGTCTCTAACAACACTAACCCTAACCCTAACCCTAAACATAACCCTCACCCTCAGCCTCACCCTCACTGAAAACTTAACCCTAACCATAGCACTAACAATAGGACTAACCCTAAACTTAACCCTAACCCTAATCCTCACCCCCAACCTCACCCTCAGCCTAACCCTAACCCTACCCTCCCTTTAACCCTAACTGTAACCCTAAACCTAACCCTAACCCTAACCCTAAAACAAACCTCAAACCTAACCTTAAACCTAAATCTAATCCTCAGCCTCACACTCACCCTAACCCAAACCTTAACCTTAACCCTCACCCTAACCCTAACCCTAACCCTTAGCCTAACCCTCACACTCACACTCACCGTACTCCAAATCCTAAACCTAATCCTATCTCTAACCCCAACCCTCACCCTAACCCTCACCCTAGCCCTCACCCTAAACCTAATCCTAACCCTAAACCGCATCCTAAACCTCACTCTAACCCTAAAACTTACCCTCCCCCTTATGCTCGGCCTAAGCCTAACCCTAAGCCTAAACCTAACCCTAAACCTAACCCAACCCTCACCCTCAGCCTCACCCTAACCCTAACTCTAACCCTAAAGCTCACACTCACCCTCACCCTAACCCTTAACCTAACGCTAAACCTCACCGTAACCTTAACCCTAAACCTCACCCTCATGCTAGACATCACTCTAACCCTAATCCTAACCCTAACACTCATCCTAACCCTCACCCTAACAATAACCCTAACCCTCACCCTCAATCTCACTCTAACACTAACCCTAACCCTCACACTCAACTTCACCCTAACCCTAACCTAACCCTAATGCTCAACCTATCCCTAACCCTCAACCTCACCTTAACCCGTACCCTAACCTTCACCCTAACCCTAAACTTAACCGGAACTCTAACTCTCACCCTAACCCTAACCCTAAACCTCACACTCACCCTAACCCTAAGCCTATTCCTAATCCTAACCCTAACCCTCACCCTAACCATCACATTAACCCTAAACCTAAAAATAACCCTAGCCCTAACCCTCACCCTCAGCCTCACTCTGACCCTAAGCCTCACCCTAAACCTAACCCTACCCCTAAACCTAACACAAAACCTCACCAAAACCATAACACTGACCCTAACTCAAACCCTCACCCTAACACTTACCCTCACTCAAACACTAACCCTAACCTTAACACAAACCCTCACAGTAACCCTAACCCTAACCCATAACCTCAACCTAAGCCTCACCCTCACCCTAACCCTAACACTAAGCCTCACCCTAACGCTCACCCTAACCCTCCCCCTAACCCTATATCTAACCCTAACCCTCACCCTCACCATCAACCTAACCCTAACCCAAACCCTAAACCCCACCCTAACCCTAAACCTAACCCTCACCCCCACCCTCACCCTCTATGTAGCTCTAACACTAATACTAACAATAACACAAACCCTAGCCCTAACCCTAATCCTCACCCCCACCCTCACCCTCAGCCTAACCCTAAGCCTAAGCCTAACCCTCACCCTAACCCTCACACTTACCCTTACCTTAACCCTAATCCTAAACCTAATCCTAACCCTAAACCTCAAACTAACCCTCACAATCACCCTAACCCTAACCCTAACCCTAACCCTCCCCCTAACCCTATATCTAACCCTAACCCTCACCCTCACCATCAACCTAACACTAACCCAAACCCTAAACCCCACCCTAACCCTAAACCTAACCCTCACCCCCACCCTCACCCTCTATGTAGCTCTAACACTAATACTAACAATAACACAAACACTAACCCTAACCCTAATCCTCACCCCCACCCTCACCCTCAGCCTAACCCTAAGCCTAAGCCTAACCCTCACCGTAACCCTCACACTTAACCTTACCCTAACCCTAATCCTAAACCTAATCCTAACCCTAAACCTCAAACTAAACCTCACAATCACCCTAACCCTAACACTAACCCTAACCCTAAACCTCAACCTAACCATCCCCATAACCGTAACTCTAACCCTAAACCTCACCCTTACCCTAACCCTCACCCTAAACCTCACCCTAAACCTCACCCTTACCCTAACTCTCACCTGCACCCTCAACCTCACCATAACTCTAACACTAAATATAAAAATACCACTAAACCTAACCCTAACACTAACCCTAAACATAAACCTCACCCTCAGCCTCACCCTCACCTAAAACTTAACCCTAACCATAACACTAAAAATAACCCTAACCCTAACTCTAACCCTAATCCTCACCCCCACCCTCACCCTCAGTCTAAACCTAAGCCTATCCCAAACCCTAACCTAACCCTCCCTGTAACTCTAACCCTAACCCTAGCTCTAACACTAACCCTAACCCTAAACTTAACCCTAACCCAAACCCTAACCCTAACACTAATCCTCACCCCCACCCTCACACTCAGCCTAACCCTAAGCCTAAACCTACCCCTAATCCTAACCCTCACTGTAACCCTAACCCTAACCCTAACCCTAACACTCACACTCACCCTCACCCTAAACCTAATCCTAAACATAACCCTAACCTTGCCCAAACCCTCACTATAAGCCTCACCCTAGCCCTCAACCTAACCCTAATCCTAACCCTAAACCTCATCCTAACTCTCACCCTAACCCTAACCCTAACCCTCACCCTAAACCTAACCCTAACCCTCACCCTCATGCTTGGCCTAAGCCTAAGCCTAAGCCTAAGCCTAGCCCTAACCCTAACCCTCACCCCAACCCTAACCCTTACACTAACCCTAACTCTAACCCTAAACCTCACTCTCACCCTAACCCTAACTCTAACCCTAACCCTAAACCTAAACCTCATCCTAACACTAAATCTAATCCTCACCCTCACCTTAACCATAACCCTAAACCTAACCCTAACACTAACCCTAACCTTAACTCTAAAACTAACCCTTATCTTAAGCCTCACCCTAACATTTACCCTAAACCGAACACTCACACTAATCCTAACACTAACCCTCACACTAACCCTAACCATCACCCTAACCTTAAACCTCACCTTAACCCTAAACCTAACCCTCACCCTCACCCTAGCCCTCACCCTAACCCTAACACTCATCCTCACCCTAAACCTCACACTAACCCTAACGCTAATACTCAATCTAACCCTCACCCTCACCCTACCCCTAACCCTAATTCTCACCCTAACCCTAACCCTCACCCTTACGATAACCCACAACCTCAGCCTAACCCTCACGTTTACCCGTACCGTCACTCCAACCCTAACCCTCACCCTAATCCTAACCCTCAACTTAACCCTCACCCTAACCCTGACTCTACCCCTAAACCTCATCCTCACCCTAAACCTACCTCTAACCCTAATCCTAACACTAAATCTCACCATAATGCTAACGCTAATCCTCATCCTCACCCTCATTGTAACTGTAACCTTAACCCTAACCCTAACAATAACTCTAAACCTAGTCCCTAACCCTCACTGTAACCCTAACCATAACACTAACACTAAACCTAAACCTAAACCTAACCGTCAACCTAACCCTAATCCTCAGCCTCACCCTCACCCTAACAAAACCCTAACCCCAACCTTCACCCTAATCCTAAGCCTAAATCTAACCCTAATTCTAACCCTCACATTCACCCTTACCATAAACCTAATCCTAAACCTAACCCTATCCCTAACCCTCAGCCTAATCCTCACCCTAGACCTCAGCCTAACCCTAATCCTAACCCTAAAACTAATCCTAATTCTCACCCTAACCCTAAACTTAACCTGAACCCTAAACCGAACCCTAACCCTCACCCATATGATGGGGCTAAGCCTGAGCCAAAGCCTAAGCCTAACCCTAACCCTAACGCTCACCCTAGCCCTAAACCTAACACTAACCCTAACTCTAACCCTAAACCTCACACTCACACTAACCCTAAATCTAACCCTAAACCTAAACCTCATCCTAACCCTAACCCTAACAATAAGCTAACCCTAACCCTAACCCTAACCCTACACAAACCTTAACCTTAACACTAACACTGAACCTAACCCTAACCCTAATACTAACCATAACCCTCACCCTAACCCTAACCTCACCCTAACACCAACCCTAATCCTCTCCCTCACCCTAGCCCTCACCCTAACCCTTACCCTCATCCTCACCCTAAACATCACACTAACCCTAACACTAATCCTCAATTTAACCCTCAACCTCACCCTCACCCTATCCCTAACCCTCACCCTAAACCTAACGCTCACCTACCGTAACCCTCACTCTAGGCCTAACCCTCAACTTTACCCTTACCGTCACCCCCACCTTAACCCTCACCCTAACCTTAACCCTCACCCTAACCTTCACCCTAACCCTAACTCTACCCCTAAACCTCACCCTCACCATAACGCTATCTCTAATCCTAACCCTAACACCAAAAACCTCACCCTAACTCTAACACTAACCCTCAACCTCACTGTCACCATAAACCTAACCCTAACAATAACCCTAACTCTAACCCTAATCCTAACCCTCACTCTCACATTAACCCTAATCCTAACCCTAAACCTCACCCTAACCCTAACCCTCACCCTTACCATAACCATAATCCTCATCCTAACCCTCACCATAACACTAACCCCAACCCTAAACCTCACCCTAACAATAAAACTACCCCTCACCCTCACCCTTACCCTCAACCTCACCTTAACTCTAACCCTAACCCTAACAATAACACTAATCCTAACCCTAACCCTAACCCTAACCCTAACCCTAATCCTAACACTCACCCTCAACCTAACCCTAACCCTAACCCAACCCTCACCCTCAGCATCACCCTAACCCTAACTCTAACACTAAACCTCACACTCACCCTAACCCTAACCTAAACCTCACCCTAAACTTAACCCTAAACCTCACACTCACGCTAGCCCTCACCCTAACCCTAAACCTATCCCTAACACTCATCATAACCCTCACCCTAAAAATAAACCTAACCCTCAACCTCACCCTCACCCTAACCCTAACCCTAACCCTAACCCTCAACCTAACCCAAACACTCACCCTCACTATAACCCCTACCCTAACCCTCACCCTAACCCTAAACTTAACCCAAAACGTAACTCTCACCCTATACCTAACACTATCCCTCACCCTCAACTTAACTCTCAACCTCACCCTCACCCTCAGCCTAACCCTAAGCCTATCCCTATCCCTAACCCTAACCCTAACAATCAATCTAACCCTAATTCTAATCAAACCCTAAGCCTAACTCTCACCCTCACCCTATCCCATACCTTAAGCCTAACCCTAACATTAGTCCTAACCCTAACAGTAACCCTCAACCTCACCCTAAAACTAACACTATCACCCTAACACTAAACCTCAACCTAACACTAACCCTAACCCTCACACTCACCCTAACCCTAACCCTCATCCTCCCCCTAAACCGCACACTAACCCTAACACTAATCCTCAATCTAACCCTCAACCTCACCCTAACCCTAACCCTAACCCTCACCCTAACCCTAACCCTCACCCTTACTGTAACCCTTACCCTCAGCCTAATCTTCACTTTTACCCTTACCGTCAGCCCAACCCTAACCCTCACCCTAAAACTAACCCTAACTCTAACCCTAAACCGCACCCTCACCCTAACCCGAACTCTATCCCTAACCCTAACACTAAACCTCACCCTATCCCTAAAGCAAACCCTCACCCTGAACAGTATGCTCAGCCTAAACCTAAGCCTAAGCCCAACGTTTACCCTAATCCTCACCTTCACCCTAGCCCTCACCCTAACCCTAATCCTAAACCTAACCCTCATCCTAACCCTCACCCTAACCCTAACCCTAAACCTCACCCTAAACCTCACCCTCACACTAGCCCTCAACCTAGCCCTAATCCTAACCCTAACCCTCAACCCTCCCCATAACCCTAATCCTCACCCTCACCCTAACCCTAAACCTCCCCTTCACCCTCACCCTCAGTCTAACCCTAAGCCTATACCTAACTCTAACCCTAAAACTAACACTAACCCTAAACCTAACCTTAACATTAATCCTAACCCTAACACTAACCCTCAATCTCACCTTAACCCTCACCCTAACCTCAACCGTAACCCTAACACTAAGCCTAACCCTAACCCTCACCCTCAGCCTCACCCTAACCCTAACTCTAACCCTAAATTTCACCCTCACCGTAACCCTTACCCTAAACCTAAACCTAAACCTAAACCTCAACCGAACCCTAACTCTAAACCTCACCCTCACCCTAGCCCTTAACCTAAACCTAATCCTAACCCTAACCCTCATCGTAACCCCCCATCTAACCCTAACCCTAACACTCACCCTAACCCTAACCCTCACCGTCAACCTCACCCTCAGCCTAACCCTAAGCCTAACCCTAAACCTAACCCTAACACAAACACTCACCCTAACCCTAACCATAACCCTCACCCTAACCGTAACCTCACCCTATCACTAATCCTAATCCTCACATTCACCCTAGCCCTAACCCTAAACCTAACCCTCACCCTCACCTTAAATCTCACACTCACCCTTACATTAATCCTCAATCTAACACTCAGCCTCAGCCTAACCCTAACCCTAACCCTCACCTAACCCTAACCCTCACCCTTACTGTAACCCTCAACCTAGGCCTAACCCTCACCTTTACCCTTATGGTCACCCCCAACTTAACCCTAACCCTAATACTAACCCTCACCCTAACCCCCACCCTAACCCTCACCTTAACCCTAAAACTAACCCCAAACCACCCCTTCACCCTAAACCTAACTCTAAAGTAACCCAAACCCTAAACCTCACCCTAACCCTAACCCTAATCCTAACCCTAACCCTCACCCTATCCCTAAGCCTAGCCCTAACTCTAAGCCTAACCCTCACACTCACCCTCACCCTAACCGTAACAGTAAACCTAACCATAACAATAACCCTAACCCTAATCCTAACCCAAACTGTAACCATAACCCTCATTGTAACCCATACCGTAACCCTAACACTAACCCTCACACTAACCCAAACAATAAGCTCTCCCTAACCCTAACTCTAACCCCAAGCGTAACACTAAAAACCTCACCCTAACTCTAACCCTAACCCTCACCCTCACCTTAACCTTAAACCTAACACTAACCCTAACAATAACACTAACCCTAACCCTAATCATAATCCTCAACCTCACACTAACCCTGATCCTAACTCTAACCCTCACCCTTACCCTAACCCTCACACTTCCCCTACCCCTAACCCTCATCCTTACCCTCAACCTAACCCTAACCCTAAACCTAAACCTCACACTAACACTAAACCTAACCCTCATCCTCACCCGAACCCTCACCCTAACTCTAATCCTAACCCTAATCCTCATCCTAAGCCTCACCGAAACCCTAACCCTAAACCTCACCCTAACCCTAACCCTAAACCTAACCCTCAACCTAACCCTAATCCTCACGCTCAACTTAACACTAACCCTAACCCTCAACCTAACCCTAAACTTAACCTGAACCCTAACTCTTACCCTAACCCTAACCCTAACCCTCACCCTAACCCTAACCCTCACCCTCAGTGAAAACCTAAGCCTAACCCTAACCCTAACCCTCACACTCACCCTAACCTTACCCTAATCCTAATCCTAAACCTAACCCTAACCCTCACCTCAGCCTCACCTTAACCCTAACTCTAACCCTAAAAATCACCCTCACCCTAAACCTAACCCTAACCCTAAACCTAAACCTCACCCTAACCCTAATCCTTAACCTCACCCTCACCCTAGCCCTCACCCTAACCCTAATCCTAACCCTAACCCTCATCCTAACACTCCCGATAACCCTATCTGAAACCCTCACCCTAACCCTAATCGTCAAACTCACCCTCACCCTCAGCCAAACACTAAGCCTATCCACAAGCCTTACCAGAAACCTAAACCTAACCCTCATACTCACCCGCACCCTCACCCTCACCATAACTCTAAACCTAACCCAAACCTAACCCTAAACCTCACCCTAACTCTAACCGTAATCCTAACCCTCACCCTCACTCTAACCCTAAAACAAACCCTAACCCGAACCCTCACCCTAACCTTCCCCTAATCCTATATCTAGCCCTGAAACTCACCCTCAACCTAACTCTAACCCTAGCCTTAACCCTAAACCTCACCCTAACCCTAACACTAACCCTGACTCCCACCCTCACTCTCACCGTAACTCTAACCCTAACCCTAAAAATAACACTAAGCCTAATCCTAACCATCACCCTAACCCTAATCCTCACCCCCAACCTCACCATCAGCCTCAAACTCATGCTCACCCAAACCTAAACCTAAACCTAAACCTGTCCCTTAATCTCACCTTAACCCTCCCCCTCCCCCTAACCCAAACACTAACCATAACCCTAAATCTCAATCTTACCCTCCCCCAAACCCTAACTCTAACCCTAAACCTCACCCTCACCCTAACCCTAAAACACCCTAACCCTAACCCTCAACCTCACCCTCAACCACACCGTAACACTAACCCTGTCCCTAACAATAACTCTAACCTTAAACCTATCCCTAAATATAACCCTCAGCCTCAGCCTCATGCTCACTGAAAACTTAACCCTAACCATAACACTAAAAATAACCCTAACCCTAACCTTAACCCTACCCCTATTACTGAACCCCACTCTCACACTCAGCCTAAACAAAACCCTAACCCTAACCCTAACCCTAACCCTCCTTGTAACCCTAACCCTAACACTAACACTAACACTAACCCTAAACCAAACACTAAAACTAAACCTAATCCTCTGCCTCACCTTCACCCTAATCCAAACCCTAACCCTAACCCTCACCCTAACCCTAAGCCTAACCATAACCCTTAGCCTAACCCTCACCCTCACCCTTATGCTACCCCAAATCCTAAACCTAACCTTATCCCTAACCCTAACCCTCACCCAAGATCTCACCCTAAACCTATTCCTAACCCTAAACCTCATCCTAACCCTCACACTAAACCTAACCCTAACCCGAACCCTAACCCGAACCATAACCCTCCCCCTCATGCTCAGCCTAAGCCTAAGCCTAAGCCTAAACCTAACCCTAACCCTAACCCTATCCCTAACCCTAACCCTAACCCTAACTCTAACCCTAAATCTCACCCTCACCCTAACACTCAGTCTAACCCTAACCCTAAAACTAAACCTCATCCTAACCCTAACCCTAACCCTCACCCTCACCCTCACCCTAACCGTAAACATAACCCTAACCCTAACAATAACGCAAACCCTAACCCTAAACATCACCCTAACATTTACCCTCACCCTAACACTAACCCTAGCGCTAACACTAACAATCACACTAAACCTAAACATCACCCTAACCCTAACCTCACTCTAACACTAACACTAAACCTCACCCTCACCCTAACCCTAACACCCATCCTCACCCTAACCTCACACTAACCCTAACACTAATCCTCAATCTAAACCTCACCCTCACCCTAACCCTAAACCTAACCCTCACCATAACCGTAACCCTCACACTTACCGTAACCCTCACCCTCAGCCTAACCCTCACCTTTACCCTTACCGTCACCCGCACCCTAAACCTCACCCTAACCCCAAACCTCTCCCTAACCCTAACTCTACACCTAAACCTCACCCTCACCCTAAACCTAACTCTAACACTTACCCTATCACTAAACCTCAGCCTCACCCTTTCCTTAACCCTCACACTCACCCTCACCGTAACCATAACCATAAACCTAACAATAACCCTAAACCTAACCCTAACCCTCACCCTAACCATAACGCTCACCCTAAACATCACCCTCAACCTAACACTTACCCTCACCCTAACACTAACCCTAACACTAACCCTAACCCTAACACTAACCCTAACCCTCACTCTAATCCTAAACCTCACCCTAACCGTAACCCTAACTCTAAACCTCACCCTCTTCCTAGCCCTCACACTAACCCTAATTCTAAACCTCTCCATCTCCCTAACCCTAGCCCTAATCCTCAGCCTAAACCTCACACTAACCCTAACCTTAAACCTAATGCTCAATCAAACCCTCACCCTAACCTTAACCCTAACACTAAACCTAACCCTAACACACACACTCACCTTCACCCTAAATCTAACAATAACCCTAAACCTTACCCTAACTCATCCCCTAACTCTCACGCTAAACCTAACACTAACACTAAACCTAACCCTAAACCTCAAGCTCTCACCCTAACCATAACTCTAAATCTAAAACTAACGTTCACCCTAAACCTAACTCTAACCTTAACCCAATCCCTAAACCTCACCCTAAACCTAACACTAAACATCACCCTCACCCTCACCATAACCGTAACTCTAAACCTAACCCTAACAATAACCCTAACCCTAATGCTAACCCTCACCATAACAATAACCCTCACCCTCACCCTCACCCTAACCCTCAGCCTCGCCCTTACCCTCACCCTCACCCTAACCCAAACCCTCACCCTAAAACTAACCCTGACCCTAACACTAATCCTAACCCTAACACTAACCCTCACACTAATCCTAACCCTAACCTCACCCTAAACCTAACCCTAACCCTAACCCTCAACCTAACCCTAACCCTCACGCTCAACATAACCCTAACCCTAACACTCACCCTAACCCTAAACTTAACCTGAACCCTAACTCTCACCCTAACCCTAACCCTAATCCTCACCCTAACCCTAACCCTCACCCTCACCCTCAATGTAACCCTAAGCCTAACCCTAAATGTTACCTTAAACCTCACACTCACCCTATCCCTTACCCTAATCCTAATCCTTACCCTAAATCTAACCTGACCCTAAGCCTCAACTTAACCCTAACTCCAACCCTAAACCTCACCCTCACCATAACCCTATCCCTAACCCTAACTGTAAACCTCACCTTAACCCTAACCCTCACCATAGCCCTCACCCTAACCCTAATCCTAACCCTAACACTCATCTTATCCCTCCCCATAACCCTAATCCTAACCCTCGCCGTAACCCTAACCCTCACCCTCACCCTCAGCCTAAACTTAAGCCTAACCCTAACCATCACACTCACCCTAAACCTAACCGTAAACCTCACCCTAACCCTATACTTCACCCTCACGCTCACCCTCAGCCTAACCCTAAGCCTAACCCGTACCCTAACCCTAACATTCACACTCACCCTAAACCTAACCTTAATCGTAATCCTAATCCTAACCCTAACCCTAACCCTCACCCTCAACCTAACCCTCACCTTAAGCCTAAACCTAACATTAATTCTAAACCTAACCCTCACCCTCAGCCTGACCCTAACCCTAACTCTAACCCTAAACCTCACCTGACCCTAACCCTAAACCAAACCCTATCCCTCAGCCTCATCTGAACCATAACCCTAAACCTCACCCTCACCCTCACAGTAACCATAACCCTAATCCTAACGCTAACAATAACCCTAACTCTAACCCTAACCCTCGCCCTAACCATAACCCTCACCCTAAACCTAACACTCACCCTAACACTTACCCTCACCTTAACACTAACCCTAACCCTAATACTAACCCTCACACTAACCCTAGTCATCACCCAAACCCTAAACCTCACCCTACCACTAACCCTAAACCTCACCCTCTCCCTAGCCCTCACCCTAAACCTTAACCCTCATCCTCACCCTAAACCTCACAGTAACGCTAACACTAATCCTCAATCTAACCCTCACCCTCACCCAAACCCTAAACCTAAACCTCACCCTAACATTAACCCTGACACTTAACTTAACCCTCACCCTAAGCCTAACTCTCAACTTTACACTTACCATCACCCCCACATTAACCCTAACACTAAATCTCACCCTAACCCTAACCCTAACCCTCACCCTCAACCTCACGCTCAGCCTAACCCTAAGCCTAAGCCTAAGCCTAACCCTCACCCTCACCCTCACCCTCAGCCAAAACCTAAGGCTAACCCTAACCCTACTCCTAACCCTCACACTCACCCTGTCCCTAACCTTAATCCTAACCCTAACCCTAACCCTAACCTTCACCCTCAAACTCAGCCTAACCCTAACCCTAATTCTAACCCTAAACCTCACCCTCAGATTAACCCTAATACTAACCCTAACCCTAACCCTAACCCTCCCCCTAACTCTCACCCTAACCCTAACCGTAACACTAACCATAACCCTAAACCTCACCCTAACACTCACCCTAACTGTAACTCTAACCCTAAACGTCACCCTCACCATCACCCTAACCCTAACCCTCACCCTAACACTTACCCTCACCCTAACGCTCACGCTAACCCTCACACTCACCCTCACCCTAACCCTAATCCTAAACCTAACCCTAAAACAAAACCTCATCCTAACAATCCCCCTAACCCTAACTCTAACCCTAAACCTCACCCTCAAACTACCCCTAACCCTAGCCCTAAACCTCAACCTAAATGTCAGCCTAACCCTAACCCACACCCTCACACTCAACCTCACTGTAACTCTAAGCCTATCCCCAACAATAATACTAATCCTAACCCTAACCCTCAGCCTCACCCTCACCGCAAACTTAACCCTAACCATAATCCTTACAATAAGCCTAGCCCTAACCCTAACCATAACCCTAACCCTAACCCTAATTCTAAACCTAACCCTATCCCTAAGCCTAACCCTAACCCTAACTTCACACTCACCCTCACCCTAATCCGAATCCTAACCCTAACCGTATGCCTAAACCTAACCCTCACCATAACCCTCACCCTAGCCCTCACCCTCATGCTCGGCCTAAGCATAAGCATAAGCCTTAGCCTATTCCTAACCCTAACCCTCACACTAACCCTAACCCTAACACTAACCCTAACTCTAATCGTAAACCTCATGCTCACCCTAACCCTAACTGCAACTCCAACTCTAAAACTAACCCTAAACCTAACCCTAAAATAACCCTAACCCCAACCCTAAATCTACCCCTATATCTCATGCTCACCCTAAAGCTAACTCTAAACCTAACCCTAACACTAAAACTCACCGTAACCCTAACCTTAACTCTCAGGCTAAACCTAACCCTCACCCTCACCCTCACTCTCAGCCTAAACCTAAGGTTAACCCTAACCCTAACCCTAACCCTCACACTCACCCTAACCCTAACCCTAATCCTAATCCTAATCCTAGCCTTAACACTAACCCTCACCCTAACCCTCACCCTAACCCTCGCCCTAACCCTAACCCTAAAACTAACCCTCACCCTCAGCCTCACCCTAACCCTAATTCTAACACTAAACCTCAACCACACCCTAACGCTAACGCTAACCCTAACCCTAACCATAAAAATCCCCCTAATTCTCACCCTAACCCTAACACTAACACACTAACCTTAAAGCTCAACCTAACCTTCACCCTAAACCTAACTCTATCACTAAACCTCACCCTCACCCAACTCTCACATCAACTCTAACCCTCACCCTAACACTTACCCTCACCCTAACACTAACCCAACATTAACACTAACCCTCAAACTAACCCTAAACTTAACCCTAACCCTAAACCTCAACCTAACCCTCACCCTCACCTTAACCGTAATACTAACCCTATGCCTAACCCTTACCCAAACCGTCGCCTTAACCATATATTTAACCTAAAACCTCACCCTAACCCTAACCCTAAGCCTAACCCTAACCCTAACCCTAATGCTAAACCTAACCCTAACCCTAACCCTAAAAGTAAGCCTAATGCTCAGCCTCACCCTCACCTTAACCCAAACCCTAACCCTAACACACACCCTAACCCTCACCCTAACTCTCAGGCTAACCCTAACCCTAACCCTAACCCTAACAATCACCCTCACCCTAACCCTAATCCTAAACCTAACCCATTTCCTAACCCTAACGCTCACCCTAACCTTCACCCTAGCCTCACCCTAACCCTAATCCTAACCCTAAACCTCATCCTAACCCTCACCCTAACCCTAACCCTCACCCTAACCCTAACTCTCACCCTCACGCTCATGCTCGGCCTAAGCATACGCCTAAGCCTAACCCTAACCCTAACCCTATACCTAACCTTCACCCTAACCCTAACCCTAACACTAACTCTAACTCTAACCCTAAATATCACACTCACCCTATCCCTAAATCTAACCCTAACCCTCACACTAACCATTACACTCGCCCTTTCCCTAACCCTCACCCTAACACTTACCCTCACATTAACACTAAATCTAACAATAACATTAAGGCTCACCATAACCCTAACCCTCATTCTCACCCTAAACCTCACACTAACCCTAATACTAATCCTCAATCTAACCCTCACCCTCACCCTAACCCTAACACTAACCCTCACCCTAACCCTAACACTAACACTCACCCTAACCCTAACCCTCACTCTTACCGTAACCCTCACCCTCAGCCTAACCCTCAACTTTACCCTTAACGTCACCCCCACCCTAACCCGCACTCTAACCATAACCCTAACCCTAACCCTCACCTTAACCCTAGCTCTACACCTAAACCTCACCCTCATGCTAACACTAACTCTAACCCTAACACTAAACCTCACCCTAAGCCTAACCCTAACCCTTACCCACACTCTCACCGTAACCGTAACACTAACCCTAACCCTAACAATAAACCTAAACCTAACCCTAACCCTCAACATAAACTTAACACTCATCTGAACCCTAAACCTCACCCTAACACTTACCCTCACCCTTACACTAACCCTAACACTAACACTAACCCTCACTCTAACCTTAAACCTCACCCTAATTCTAAACCTCACCCTAACCCTAACCCTAAACCTAACCCTCACCCTCACCCTAGCACTCACCCTAACCCTAATTCTAACCCTCACTCTCACCCTAAACCTAACCCTCATCCTCACCCTAAAGCTCACACTAACCTTAAACCTAATCCTCAAACTAAAGCTCACCCTAACCCTTATCCTAACCCTAAACTTAAAACTAAATTTCACCCTTATCTTAAACCTCACCCTCAGCCTAAACTTCACCTTTACCCTTACCATCATCCTCACCCTAACCCTCACCCTAACCCTAAATCCCATCCTAACCCTCACCCTAAGAGTAAACCTAACCATCACCCTAACACTAACCCTCACCCTCACCCTCACGCTCAGCCTAACCCTAAGCCTAAGCCTAAACCTTACCCTAACCCTCACCCTCACCCTAGCCTTCACCTGAAACCTAATCCTAACCCTAACCCTCATCCTAACACTCACACTAACCCTAACCCTAACCATTACCATAAGCCTAATCCTCAACCCCACCCTCACCCTCAGCCTAACCTTAAGCCTAAGCCTAAGATTAACCCTAACCCTCACACTCACACTCAAGCTAAACCTAATCCTAACCCTAACCCTAAACATAACCCTAAACCTCAACCTAACCTTCACCCTACACTTAACCCTAACCCTAACACTAACACTAACCCTCAACCTAACCCTCCAACTAACCCTAAATCTAACACTAAACTTCACCCTCACCCTAAAACTAATCCTATCTATAACCCTAAACCTCACCCTAACGCTAACCCTAATCCTCACCCTCACCCTCACCTTAACCATCAGGATAACTCTAACCCTAACCCTAACAATAACACTAATCCTAACCCTAAACCTAACCATAACCTGAACACTAATCCTAACACTCACCCTCACCCTAAACCTAATCCTAACCCTAACCCTCACCCTAACCCTAACCCTCACCCTCACTGTAACCTTAATCCTCAACCTAACCATAACCCTAACCCTAAACCTTAACCTAACACTAACCCTAACCCTCACCCTCATCCTAGACCTCACCCTTACCCTAATCCTAACCCTAATCCTCATCCTAACCCGCACACCAACCCTAACCCTAACCATCACTCTAACACTAACCTTAACCCTCAACCTAACCCTAAACCTCACGCTCACCCTAACCCTAACCCTCACCCTAACCCTGAACTTAACCGAACCCTAACACTCACCCTAACCCTAACCCTAACCCGAACCCTAACTCTAACCCTTACCCTCACCCTCACCCTCAGCCTAACCCTAAGGCTAAGCCTAACCCTAACCGTAACTGTCAAACTCACCCTAAACCTTACCCTAATCCTAATAGTAACCCTAAGCCTAACCCTCAACCTAAACCTAACCCTCAACCTAACCCTAACTCTAACACTAACCCTAACCCTCAACCTCAGCCTCAAGTTAAACCTACCTCTAAATCTCACCCTCACCCTAACCCTAACCCTAACACTAAACCTCACCCTAATCCTAAGCTAAACCTCACCCTCACCCTAGCCCTCACCCTAACCCTAATCCTAAACTTAACCTTATTCCTAAACCTCAAACTAACCCTCACCCTCACCATAAACCTAAGACTAACACTAACCCTCAACCTCACCCTAACCCTCCACTTAACCCTAACTCTAACCCTAAACCTCATCCTCACCCTAACTCTAAACCTAAACCTAACCCTAAACCTCACCCTAAAACTCAAACTAACACTAACCCTCACCCTCACCCTCAAACTCACCGTAAATCTAACAATAACCCTAAGAATAACACTAACCCTAACCATAGCCATAACCCTAACAATAACTGACACCCTCAGCCTCAACCTCACAGCAAACATAACCCTAAACATAACACTAACAATAACCCTAACCCTAACCCTAATCTTAACTCTAATCCTCACCGCCACCATCACCCTCAGCCTAACATGAAGCCTAATCCTAACCCTAACCCTAACCCTAAACCTCACCGTAATGCTAACCCTAACCCTCACCCTAAAACTAACACTAACCCTAACACTAAACCTAACCCTAATTCTCAGCCTCACCCTCACCCTAACCCAAACCCTAACCCTAACCCTCACCCTAACCCTAAGCCTATATCTAACCCTAAAGCTCACCCTCACCCTAACCCTAACCCTAAACCTAACCCTTAACCCCACACTAACCATAACACTAACCCTCAACCGCACCCTCACCCTCAAAGGAACTCTAACCCTAACCCAAACAATAACACTAAACCTAAACCTAATCATCACCTTAACCCTAATCCTCACCCCTATCCTCACCCTCAGCCTAACCCTAAGACTAAACCTAACCCTCATCCAAACCCTCACACTCACTCTCACCCTATCCCTAATACTAAATCTAACCCTATCCCTAAACCTCAACCTACCCTTCATCTTCACCCTAACCCTAACACTAACCCTATCCCCTAAATCTCAACCTAACCCTCACCCTCACCCTAACCCTAACACTAACCCTAACCCTAAACTTCATCCTAACCCTCCCCCAAACACTAACTCTAACCCTAAACCTCACCCTCACCCTCACCCTAACCCTAACCCTAACCCTAAACCTCAACCTAACACTAACCCTCACCCTCAACCTCAACCTCACCGTAACTCTAATCCTATCCCTAAAGATAACACTAACCCTAACCCTATCCTTAACCATAACCCTCACGCTCAGCCTCACCCTCACTGCAAACTTAACCCTAACCATAACACTAAAAATAATCCTAACCCTAACCCTAACCCTAACCCTAAACCTCACCCCCACCCTCACCCTCAGCCTAACCCTAAGCCTATCCCTAACCCTAACCCTAACCCTAAATGTAAACCTAACCCTAACCCTAACACTAACACTAACACTAACCCTAAACTTACCCCTAACACAAACCCTAACCCTAATCCTCAACCTAACCCTAAGCCTATCCCTAACCCTAACCCTAACCCTCATACTCAGTCTCACCCTAAACCAAATCCTAAAGCTAACCCTATCCCTAAACCTAACCCTCAACCTAACCCTCACACTTGCCCTCACCCTAAACCTAACCCTAACCCTCACCCTAACCCTAATCATAACCCTCCCCCTCATGTTCGGCCTAAGCCTAAGCCTAAGCCTAAGCCTAAACCTAACCGTAACACTCAACCTATCCCTAAACCTAACACTAACTCTAACTCTAACCCTAAATCTCACCCTCACCCTAAGCCTAACTCTAACCCTAACCCGAAACCTAAACCTCATCCAAAACCTAACCCTAAACCTAACCATCACCCTAATTTTTACCCTCACCCGAAAACTAACCCTAACGCTAACACTAACACTCACAGTAACCCTAATAATCACCCTAACCCTAAACCTCACCCTAACACTAACCCTAACCCTCTTCCTCACCCTAGACCTCAGCCTAAGCCTAACCCTCATTATCACCCTAAACCTCACACTAACCCTAACACTAATCCTCAATCTAACCCTCACCCTCACCCTAACCCTAAACCTAAACCTCACGCTAACCCTAACCCTCACCCTTACCGTAACCCTCACCCACAGCCTAACCCTCACTTTTACCCTTACCGTCATCCGCACCATAACATTCACCCTAACCCTAAATCTACACCTAAACCTCACCCTCACCCTCACCCTCACCCTAACTCTAACCCTTACCCTTACACTAAACCTCACCCTAACCCTATCCCTAACCCTCAGCCTCACCCTCAACCTCAGCCTAACTCTAACCCTAAGCATAACCCTAACACTAAGGCTCACACTCACCCTCACCCTAAACCTAACCTAACCCTGACCCTAACCTTAACCCTAACACTAACGCTAACCCTAACCCTCAAACTAACCCTAACCCTCTTCCTCACCCGAAACCTCACACTAACTCTAACTCTAACCCTAATCTCCAATCTAACCCTCACCCTAACCATAACACTCAACCTAACCCTAACCCTCACCCTAACACTTACCCTCACCCTAACACTAACCCTAACGCTAACACTAACCCTAACACTAACCCTAACCCTCACCCTAATCCTAAACTTCACCCTAACCCTAACCCTAACTCTAACCCTCACCCTCACCCTAGACCTCACCCTAACCCTAATTCTAACCCTAACCCTGACCATAACCCTAACACTCATCCTCACGCTAAACCTCACACTAACCTAACTCTAAACCTAATCCCCAATCTAACCCTCACCCTAACCCTCAAACTAATCCTAAACTTCACCCTCACCTTCACCCTCAGCCTAAACCTAAGGCTAACCATAACCCTAACCCTAAACCTCACACTCACCCTCACCCTATCCCAAATCCTAATCCTAATCCTAACCCTAACACACACCCTCAACCTCAGCCTCAACCTAACCCTAATTCTAACCCTAAACCTCACCCCACCCTCACCCTCAGCCTAACCCAAAGAATAACCCTAAGCGTAACCCTAACCCTAACACTCACCATAACCCTAACCCTAACCCTAACACTAAACCTAACCCTAACCCTAACCCTCGCACTCAATCTTACCCTAAACCTAATCCTAGCCCTAACCCTATACCTAACCCTAACCCTCACCCTACACCTCAACCTAGCTCTCTGCCTAACCCTAATCCTAACCCTAAACCTCATCCTAACCCTCACCCTAAACCTAACCCTAAACCGAACCCTAACCCGAACCCTAACCCGAACCCTCATGCTGAGCCTAAGCCTAAGCCTAAGCCTAAGCCTAAGCCTAAACCTAAACCCAACCCTCACCCTAACCCTAACCCTAACCCTTACCGTAACCCTCACCCTCAGCCTAACCCTCAACTTTAGCCTTAACGTTATCCCCAACCTAACCCGCAACCTAACCCTAACCGTCACCCTAACCCTAACACTATACCTAAACCTCACCCTCACTCTAACCCTAAACCTAACACTAAGACTAAACTTCACCCTAGGCCTAAACCTAAACCTCACCCTCTCCCTCTCCCTCAACATAACTCTAAACCTAATGCTAACAATAACACTAATCCTAACACTAAACCTAAACCTAACCCTAATCCTAACACTCACCCTCACCCTAACACTAATCCTAACCCTAACCCTCACAGTAACCCCAACTCTCACCCTCACCGTAACCCTAACCCTCAACCTAACCCTCACACTAACCCTAACCCTAACCTTAAACCTTAATCTAACACTAACCATAACCCTCACCCTCACCCTAGCCCTCAAGCAAACTCTAATCCTAAGCCTAATCCTCACCCTTACCCTCACCCTAACCCTAAAACCCACCCTAACCTTAACCCTAACCCTAACCCTAAACCTAACTCTAATCCTCACACTCACCATAACCCTAACCCTAACCCTCACCCTAAGCCTAAACTTAACCGAACCATAAATCCCACCCTAACCCTCACCCTAATCCTAATCCTCACCCTCCCCTCACCCTCAGCCTAACCCTAAGCCTAAGCCTAACCCTAACCCACACACTCACCCTAACCCTTACCTAATCCTAATTGTAACCCTAAGCCTAACCCACACCCTTATCCTAAACCTCACCCTAACCCTAAATCTAACCCTAACCCTAACCCTAACCCTAAACCTCAGCCTCACCCTAACCCTAACCCTAACTCTAAACCTCACCCTAACCCTAATCCTAAACCTCACCCTGTCCCGAACCCTCACCCTAACCCTATTCCTCACCCTAACCCTCATCCTAACACTCACCCTAACACTAACCCTAACACTCAAACTCACCCTAACCCTAATCCTAACCATAAACTTCAACCTAACCCTAACCCTAACTCTAACCCTAACTCGATCCCAAACTCTCACCCTAAGCCTAACCCTGACCCTCACCCTAACCCTAAACCTCACCCTTACCATAACTCTCACCCTCAGCCTAACCCTCACGTTTACCCTTACCATCACTCCCACCCTCAGTCTCACCCTAACCCTAATTGTAACCCTAAACCTCACCCTCACCCTCACCCTCAGCCTAAACCTAAGGCTAACCCTAACCCTAACCCTTACCCTCACACTCACCCTAACCCTAACCCAAAACCTAATCCTAACCCTATCTCTAACCCTCACCCTCAGCCTCAACCTAACCCTAATTCTAACCCTAAACCTCACCCCCACCCTCACCGTGAGCCTAACGAAAAGCCTAACCCTAAGCCTAAACCTAACCGAACCCTCACCGTAACCCTTACCCTAACCCTAACACTAACCTTAACCATAAACCTAACCCTCACACTCACCCTTACCCTAACCTTAATCCTAAACCAAACCAATACCTAACCCTAACCCTCACCCTAAACCTCTTCCTAGCTCTCATCCTAACCCTAATTCTAACCCTAAACCTCATCCTAACCCGAACCCGAACCCGAACAAGAACCCTCACCGACATGCTGGGCCTAAGCATAAGGCTAAGTCTTACCCTAACCCACACCCTCTCCTCAGCCCTAACCCTAACCCTAAACCTAACCATCACCCTAACCCTAATCCTCAACCCCACCCTCACCATCAGCCTAAGCCTAATCCTAAGCCTAATGGTAAACCTAACACTCACACTCACCCTCACCCTAACCTTAATCCTATCCTAAACCTAACCCTAAACCTAACCTTCTCCCTAACTCTCACCTAACCCTATGCCTAACACTAACCCTAAACCTAACCCTCAACCTAACCCTCACCCTCCCCCTAACCTTAACCCTAAACCTCACCCTCACTCTAACCCTAACTGTAACCCTAACCCAAACCCTAAAACTCACCCAAACCATAACCCTAACCCTCACCCTCACCCTCACCGCAACCATGACCCTAAACCTAAGCCTAACAATAACTGAACCCCAATTCTAACCATCACCCTAACCATAACTCTCACCCTAACCCATACCGTCACCCTAACACTTACCATCCCCCTAAGACTAACCCTAACCCTAACACTAACCCTCACACTAACCCTAACCCTAACCCTAACCCTAAACCTCAAACTAACCCTCACCCTAAACCTAACCCTACCACTAACCCTAACCCTAACCCTCAACCAAACCCTCACCCTAACCCTATATCTAACACTAAACCTCACACTAACCCTAACCCTAACCCTAAACCTAACCCTAAACCTCACCCTAACCCTAACCCTCAACTGCACCCTCACCCTCACCGTAACTCTAACCCTAACCCTAACAATAACACTAACCCTAACCTGAACCATCACCCTAACCCTAATCCTCACCCCCAACCTCACCCACAGCCTAACCCAAAGCCTAAGCCTAATCCTAACCTTAACCCTCAAACTCACCCTAACCTTAACCCTAATCTTAAACCTAAACCTATCCCTAAACCTCAACCTAACCCTCACCCTTACCCTAACTCTAACACTAACCCTAAACCTAAACTTCACCCTAACCCACACCGTAACCCTAAGTCTAAACCAAAACCTCACCCTCACACTAACCTTAACACTAACCATAACCCTAAACCCCACACTAAACCTAACCTTCACCCTCACCCTCAACCTCACTGTTACTCTAACCCTAACCCTAACAATAACACTAATCCTAACCCTAACATTAACCATAAACATAACCCTCACCCTCATCCTCACCCTCACCTCAAATATAACCCTAACCATAACACTAAAAATAACCCTAACCCTAAGCCTATGCCAAACCCTAATTCTAATCCTCACCCCCACCTTCACCCTCAGCCTAACCCTAAGCCCAACCCTATCTCTAACCCTAAACCTAAACATCACCTTAACCCTAACCCTAACACTAACCCTAACACTAACCCTAAACCTAAACCAAACCCTAAACCTAACCCTAATCCTCAGCCTCTACCTCACCCTAACCCTAACCCTAACCCTAACCCTCACCCTAAATCTAAGCCTAACCCTAACCCTAACCCTAACACTCACATTCAACCTCACCCTAACCCTAATCCTAAACCTAACCTTATCCCAACCCTAAAACTCATCCTAACCCTCACCCTAAACCTAACCCTAACCCTAAGCCTAACCCTCACCCTCACCTCAAATATAACCCTAACCATAACACTAAAAATAACCCTAACCCTAAGCCTATGCCAAACCCTAATTCTAATCCTCACCCCCACCCTCACCCTCAGCCTAACCCTAAGCCTAACCCTATCTCTAACCCTAAACCTAAACATCACCTTAACCCTAACCCTAACACTAACCCTAACACTAACCCTAAACCTAAACCAAACCCTAAACCTAACCCTAATCCTCAGCCTCTACCTCACCCTAACCCTAACCCTAACCCTAACCCTCACCCTAAATCTAAGCCTAACCCTAACCCTAACCCTAACACTCACATTCAACCTCACCCTAACCCTAATCCTAAACCTAACCTTATCCCAACCCTAAAACTCATCCTAACCCTCACCCTAAACCTAACCCTAACCCTAAGCCTAACCCTCAACCTCAGGCTCAGCCTAAGCCTAAGCATAAGCCTAAGCCTAACCCTAACCCCAACCCTAAGCCTAACCCTAACCCTAAACCTAACCATCACCCTAACCACAACCCTCACCCAAACCCTAACCTTCACCCTAATATTATCCTCACCCTAACACTAAACCTAACGCTCACACTAATCCTCACCTTCACCCTAGCCCTCACCCTAACCCTAACCCTCACCCTCACTATCAGTGTAACCCTAAGCCTAACCCTAACCCTAAACCTTACACTCATGCTCACCCTAACCCTTACCCTAAACCTAACCCTAACCCTAACCCACACCCTCAGGCTCACCTTAACCCTAAATCTAAAACTAACCCTAAACCTCACCCTAACCCTAACCCTAAAAGTCACCGATACCATAGAACTC
This sequence comes from Dipodomys merriami, assembly GCF_024711535.1. Lineage (NCBI taxonomy): Eukaryota > Metazoa > Chordata > Mammalia > Rodentia > Heteromyidae > Dipodomys > Dipodomys merriami. The sequence continues at coordinate 161,544 of NW_027202629.1, forward strand.
ACCCTAACCCTAATCCTAACCATAACCATAATCCTAACCCTCCTCATAACCCTAACCTTAACAATCACCCAAACCCTAACCCTCACTCTCACCTTCACCCTCAGCCCAACCCTAAGCCTAACCCTAAACCTAACCCGCACACTCACCTTAACCCTAACCCTAACCCTAATCTTAACCCTAACCCTAACCTCACCCTCACCTAAACTCTCACCCTAAACTAAACCTAAACGTAACACTAACCCTAACCCTAACGATAACCCTAACCCTCACCTTCATCCTCACCCTAACACTAACTCTAACCCTAAACCTCACCCTCACCCTAAACCAAACCTTAACCCTAAAACTCACACTAAACCTAACCCTAAATCTCACCCTCACCCTAGCCCTTACCCTAAAAATAACCCTCACCTTAATCCTAACGCTCACCCTAACCCTTATCCTAACCCTAATCGTAACCCTAATGCTCATCCTAACCCTCACCCTAACCCTAACCCTCACACTCAACCTAACCCTCAGCCAAACCCTAAGCCTAACCTTAAACCTAACCCTAACACACACACTCACCCACACCCTAAGCCTAATCCTATCCCTAAACCTAAACCTATTCCTAAATCTCTCCGGAACTCTCACCTAACCCTAAACCTAACACTAACCCTCACCCTAACCATATCCCTCACCCTAACCCTAACCTTCACAGTAACACTTATCCTCACCCTAACACTAACCCTAACGCTAAAACTAACGCTCACACTAATCCTCACCATCACCCTAGCCCTTAACCTAACCCTAACCCTCATCTACACCCTAAACCTCACACTAACCCTACCACTAATCCTCAATCTAACCCTCACCTTCACCCTAACCTAACACTAACCCTGACCTTAACCCTAACCCTAACCCTAACCCTAACCCTAACCCTCACCCTTACCGTAATCATCACCCTCAGTTAAAACCTCACATTTACACTTACTGTGACCCCACCCTAAACCGCACCCTAACCCTAACCAACACCTAACCTCACCCTAAACCTAACCCTAACACTCACCCTAAACATAAACCTCACCCTAACCCTAACCCTCACCCAAACACTTACCCTCAATTAACACTAACCCTAAACCTAACACTAAAGCTCACACTAACCCTAACCCTAATCCTAATCCTAAACCTCACCATAACCCTAACCCTAAAACTAATCCTCACCCTCACCCTTGCCCTCACCCTAACCCTAATTCTAACCCTCACCCTCACCCTAAACCTAACCCTCATCCTCACCCTAAACCTCACACTAACCCTAAACCTAATCCTCAATCTAACCCTCACCCTAAGCCTAACCCTAACATTTCCCCTAACCCTAACCCTCACCCTAACCATCCCCCTAACCCTATATTTAACCTTAAACCTCAACCTCACCCTAAACCTAACACTAACCCTAAACTCCACCCTAACCTTAAACCTAACCCTCACCCACACCCTCACCCTCACCATAACTCTAACCCTAACCCTAAGAATAACACTAACCCTAAACCGAACCATCACCCTAACCCTCATTCTCAACCCCTCACCCTAACCCTAATCCTATCCCTAAACCTAACGCTAATCCTAACCCTCACCCTAACTCTCACCTAAACCTAACCTTAACACTAACCCTAACCCTAACCCTCAACCTGAACCTCACCCTACCCCTAACCCTAACCCTAAACCTCACCCTCACTCTAACCCTAACTCTAACCCTAATCCAAACCCTAAACCTCACCCTAACCCTAACCCTAACCTTCACCCTCACCCTCAGCACAACCATGACACTAAACTTAACCCTAACAGTAACCCTAACCCTAATCCTAACCGTCACCCTAACAATAACCCTCAGCCTAACCCATACCCTTACCCTAACAATTACCATCCCCCTAAAACTAAGCCTAACCCTAACACTATACCTCACACTAACCCTAACCCTAACCCTAACCTTAAACCTCAACCTAATTCTCACCCTCAACCTAATCCTAACACTAACCATAAACGTAACCCTCACACTAACCCTCACCCTAACCCTATATCTAATCCTAAACCTCATCCTCACCCTTACCCTAACCCTAACCCTAACCCTCATCCTCACCCTAAACCTCACACTAACCCTAACACAAATCCTCAATCTAACCCTCACCATCACACTAACCCTAACACTAACCCTCACCCGAACCCTAACCCTCAACCTTACCGTAAACATCACCCTCAGCCTAACCCAAAGGTTTACCCTTACCATCACCCCCACCCTAACCCGCACCCTAACCCTAAACAACATCCTAACCCTCACCCTAAAACTAACCCTAACCCTAACCCTCACCCTAACCCTAACCCTCACCCTAACCCTAAACCTCACCCTAACACTTACCCTCACCCTAACTCTAACCCTAACCCTAACACTAACGATCACACTAACACTAACCCTCACCCTAGTCCTAAACCTTACCATAACCCTAACCATAAACCTAACCCTCACCCTCACCCTAGCCCTCACCCTAACCCTAATTCTAACCTTCACCCTCACCCTAACCCTAACCCTCATCCTCACCCTAAACCTCACACTAATACTAAACCTAATCCTCATTCTAACCCTCAACCTAACCCTAACACTTACCCAAACCCTAACCCTCAACCTAACCATCCCCCTAACCCTATATTTAACCCTAAACCTCACCCTCAACCTAACCCTAACACTAAAACTAAACCCCATCCTAACCCTAACCCTAACCCTCACCCACAACCTCACCCTCACCGTAACTCTAACCCTAACCCTAAAAATAACACTAACCCTAAACCGAACCATCACCCTAACCCTAATCCTCACACCCACTGTCACCCTCAGCCTAACCCTAAGCCTAAGCCTAACCCTCACCCTAGCCCTCACACTCACCCTCACCCCAACCCTAATACTAAACCTAACTCTATCCCTAAACCTCAAATTACCCCTCAACCTCACCCTAACCCTAACACTAACCCTAACCCTAAACCTCAATCTAACCCTCCCCCTAACCTTAACTCTAACCCTAACCCTCACCATCACCCTCAAACTCACCATAAATCTAACCCTAACAATAACACTAACCCTAACCCTAAATCTAACCCTCAACCTTAGCCTCACTCTCACCAAAAATTTAACCGTAAACATAACACTAACAATAACCCTAACCCTAAACCTAAACCTAATCCTCAACCCCACCCTCAACTTCAGCCTAACCCTAAGTGTATTCCTAAACCTAACCCTAACCGTAACCCTCACTGTAAACCTAACACTAACACTAAACCTAACCCTAAACCTAACCCTAACCCTAACACTAACCCTAATCCTCATCCTCATCCTCACTCTAACACAAACTCTAACCCTAAACCTCAACCTAACCCTAAGCCTAACCTTAAACCTAACGCTCAAACTCACCCTCACCCTAACCCTACTCCTAAACCTAACCCTTAACCTAACCCTCACCCTAGTACTCAACCTAACCCTAATCATAAAACTAAACCTCATCCTAACCCTCACCCTAACCCTAACCCTAACTTTCACCCTAACCTAACCCTCACCATCATGCTAGGCCTAAGCCTAAGACTAACCCTAACCCCAACCTCACAATAACACTAACCCTAACTCTAACCGTAAACCTCGCTCTCAACCTAACTCTAACTCTAACCTTAACTCTAAACCTAAAACTCATCCTAACCCTACCCTAACCCTCACCCTCAACCTCACTGTAACCGTAACCCTAACCCTAAAACCTAACCCTAAACTTCAACCTAACCATAACCCTCACCCTCAAACTAACCCTCACCCTAACACTTACCCTCACCCTAACACTAACTCTAACCCTAACACTAACCCGAACCATCACCCTGACCCTAAACCTCACCCTAAACCTAAACCTAACCCTCACCCTCACCCTAGCCCTCACCCTAACCCTAAACCTAATCCTCATACTAAAACTCACACTAACCCTAACACTAATCCTCAATCTAACCCTCACCCACACCCTTCCCCTAACCCTAACCCTCACCCTAAACCTAACCCTCACTCTACTGTAATCCTCAGCCTCAGCCTAACCCTCATGTTTACCCTTAACATCACCCCCACCCTAACCCTTACCCTAACCCTCAACCTAACCCTAACCCTAACCCTAACTCTACCTCTAAACCTCACCCTCACCATAACCTTAACTCTAACCCTAACCCAAACACTAAACCATACCCTGACCCTAAACATCACCGTTACCTTAACCCTCACCCTCAGCCTAAACCTCACCTTTAAACTTACCATCATCCTCACCCTAAACCTCACCCTAAACATAAACCTCATCCTAACCCTCACCTTAACCGTAAACCTAACCATCAACTTAACACTAACCCTCACCCTCAACCTCATGCTCAGCCTAACCCTAAGCCTAAGCCTAACCCTTACCCTTACCCTAACCCTCACCCTCACCCTATACCTCACTCTAACCCTAATCCTAACCCTCACCCTCACCATAGACCTCACCCTAACCCTAATCCTAACCCTAACCGTCATCCTAACCCTCACCCTAACCCTAACCCGCACCCTCACCCTCACCCTAACCCTAATCCTAACGCTAACCCTCAACCTAACCCTAACCCTCACCCTCATCGTAACCCTTACCCTAACCCTCACCCTAACACTAAACTTAACCAGAAAACTATCAGCCTAATCCTAACCCTAACCCTCACCCTAACCATAACCCTAAACCATATCCTCACCCTAGCCCTCACCCTAACCCTAATTCTAACCCTAACCATCATCCTAACCCTCCCCGTAACCCTAAAACTAACCCTCACCCTAACCCTAACTCTCAGCCTCAACTTCACGCTCGGCATAAAATTAAGCCTCACCCTAAACCTAACCCTAACACAAACACTCACCCTCACCCTAACCCAAATCCTAACTCTAACGATAACACTAACTCTCCCCCTAACTCTCACTCTAATCCAAACCCTAACACTAACCCTAACCCTAAACCTAACTCTCACCCTAACCCTAACTCTAACCCTAAACCTCACACTCAAACTAAACCTCACGCTCACCCTAACCCTAATCCTCACCCTCACCCTCACCGTAACCTTAACCTTAAACCGAACCTTAAAAATAACCCTAACCCTAATCCTAACCCTCACCCTCACCATAACCCTCACCTAAACCAAACCCTCACCCTAACACTTACCCTCACCCTTACACTTAACCCTAACCTTAACACTAACCCTCACACTAACACTAACCCTAAATCTAACACTAAACCTCAACCTCACCCTAACCCTAACCCTAACCGTAAACCCCACCCTAACCCTAAACCTAACCCTCACCCTAACCCTCACCCTAACCCTAATCCTACCACTAACCCTAACTGTAACCCTAAACCTCACTCTCACCCTAACCATAATTCTAACCCAAACCCTAAACCTAAATCTCATCCTAACCCTAATCCTAAGCCTCAACCTCACCCTCATCTTAATCATAACCCTAGCACTAACCCTAACCCCTACCCTCATACTAAGCTTTCCCCTAACCCTAACCCTCACCCTAAGCCTCAGTCTAACCCTAACTCTAACCCTAACCCTAACCCTCACCCTAAACATAACCCTCACCCTAACCCTAACCCTCACCCTAACCCTCATCCTCACCCTAAACCTCACACTAAGCCTAACCCTAATCCTCAATCTAACCTTCACCCTAACCCTAACTCTAACCCTTTCCCAAACCCTAAACCTAAACCTAATTCTCACCCTTATCTTAACCCTCATCCTCAGCCTAAACTTCACCTTTACCCTTACCATCATCCTAACCCTAAACCTCCCTCTGACCCTAAACCTCGTCCTAACCCTCACCCTAACCATAAACCTAACTATCACCCTAACCCTAACCCTCACCCTCAACCTTAAGTTCAGCCTAACCCTAAGCCTAAGCTTTACCCTTACCCTAACCTCACCCTCACCCTAGCCCTCACCCTAAACCTAATCCTATACCTAACCCTCATTCTAACCCTCACCCTAATCCTAAACCTAACCCTCACCCCCACCCTCACCGTAATCATAACCCTACCCCTTACCCTAATAACCCTAAACCTAACCCTAACCCTCATCCTAACCCTCCCCCTAACCCTAACCCTCACCCTCAGCCTCACCCTAAGCCTAACTCTAACATTAAACCTCAACCTCACCCTAACCCTAACACTAACCATAACCAAAAACCTCACCCTAACGCTAACCCTAAATCTCACCCTCACCCTAGACCTTACCCTAACCCTAATCCTAACCCTAACCCTCATTCTAAACCTCCCCCTAAACCTCACCCACAGCCTAACCCTAAGCCTAAACTTAGACCTAACCTTAACACACAACCTCACCCTCACCCTAAACCTAATCGTATCCCTAAAACTAACCGTAACCCTAACCCTCCAACTAACTCTCACACTAACCCTAACCCTAACCCTAACTCTAACCCTAACCAAAACCCTAAACCTCAACCTAAACCTAAACCTAACCCTCACCCTCACCTTCACCGTAACCGTAACCCTAAACCTAACCCTAACAATAACCCTAACAATAAACCTAATCCTCACCCTCACCCTCAGCCTATACCTAAGCCTAAGCATAACCTTCACCTTCACCCTCACACTCACACTCAACCTAAACCTAATCCTAAACCTAACCATATCCCTAAACCTCGCCTAACCCTATCTCTCATCCTAACCCTAACACTAACCCTTACTCTAAAACTTACCCTAACCCTCCCCCTAACCCTAACTCTAAACCTAAACCCCACCCTCACCCTAACCCTAACCCTATCCCTAACCATAAACCTCACCCTAACCCTAACCCTCATCCTCACCCTCAACCTCACCGTAACTCTAACCCTAACCCTAACCCTAACCCTAACCCTAACTCTATCCCTAACCCTAAACCTAAACCTCATCCAAACCCTAACCCTAACCCTCACCCTAACCCTAACCCTAACCCTAACTCTATCCCTAACCCTAAACCTAAACCTCATCGAAACCCTAACCCTAACCCTCACCCTAACACTTACCCTGACCCTAACACTAAACCTAACGCTAACACTAATGCTCACACTAACCCTAACCATCACCCTAAACCTAAACCTCACCCTAACACTAACCCTAACCCTCAACCTCACCCTAGCCCTCACCCTAACCCTAACCCTCATCCTCACCATAAACCTCACACTAACACAAACACTAATCCTAAATCTAACCATCAACATCACCCTAACCCTAACCCTCACCCTCAGCCTATCCCTCAAATTTGCCATTACCATCAACCCCACCCTAACTCGCAACCTAACCCTAACCCTCACCCTAACCTTCACCCTAACCCTAACTCTACCCCTAAACCTCACCCTCACCCTAACCCTACCTCTAAACCTAAATCTAACACTAAACCTCATCCTAACCCTAACCCTAACCATGACTCTCACCCTCACTCTAACCCTAAATCTCACCCTAACACTTACCCTCACCCTAACACTAACCCTAACCCTAACACTAACCCTCACACTAACCCTAAACCTCACCCTAATCCTAAACCTCACCATAACCCTAACACTAACCCTAACCCGAACCCTCACCCTAGCCCTCAACCTAATCTTAATTCTAACCCTCACCCTCACCCTAACCCTAACCCTCATCCTCACCCTAATCTCACACTAAACCTAACCCTAATCCTCAAACTAAAGCTCACCCTGACCCTAACCCTAACCCTTACCCTAACCCTAACCCTCACCCTAACCCAAACCCTCACCCTAACAATTACCCTAACCCTAACACTAACCCTACCCTAACACTAACCCTCAAACCAACGCTAATCCTAACGATAACCCTAAACCTCAACCTAACCCTCAACTCACCCTAACCCTAACACTAACCCTAACCCTAAACCCCACCCTAACCCTAACCATAACTGTCAGCCTTCGCCTCACCCTCACCACAAAATTAACCCTAACCAAAACACTAAAAATAACCCTAAACCTAACCCTAACCATCACCCTAATCCTCACCCCCACCCTCACCCTCAGCCGAACCCTAAGCCTAAACCTAACCCTAACCCTAACCCTCACCATAACCCTAACCTTAAACCTAACCCTAACCCTAACCCTAAACCTAAAGCTAACCCTAACCTTAAACCTAACCCTAATCGTCAGCCTCACCCTCACCCTAACACAAACCCTAATCCTAACCCTCAACCTAACCCTAAGCCTAATCCTAACCCTAACCCTAACCCTCCTACTCACCCTCACCGTAACCCTAATCCTAAACCTAACCCTATCCCTTAACCTAACCCTCACCATAACCCTCACCCTAGCCCTAACCCTAACCCTAATCCTAACCCTAAAACTCATCCTATCCCTCACCATAACCCTAAACCTAACCCTGACCCTAACCCGAACCCTAACCCTCACCCTCATCCTCGGACTAAGCCTAAAACTAAGCCTAAGCCTAACACTAACCCTAACCCTTACCCTAACACTAACCCTAACTGTAAAAGTAAACCTCACTCTCACACTAACCCTAACTCTAACCCTAAACATAAACCTAAAACTCACCCTAACCCTAAGCCTAAACCTCACCTTCACCCTCACTGTAACTGTAACCCTAACACTAACCATAACAATAACCATAACCCTAACCCTCACCATAACCACAACACTTACCCTAACCCAAACCCTCACCCTAACACTTACACTCACACTAACACTAACCCTAACCCTGACACTAACCCTCACACTAACCCAAACCCTAACCTTAACCCTAAACCTCAACCTAAACCTCACCATCACCCTAGCCCTAACACTAACCCTAACCCTAACCCTCACCCTAACCATCCCCCTAACCCTATATCTAAAACTAAACCTCACCCTCATCCTAACCCTAACCGTAACCGTAACTCTAAACCCCACCCTAGCCCTAACCCTAAACCTCACCTGCACCCTCACCCTCACCGTAACTCTAACCCTAACACTAACAATTACATTAATCCTAACCCTAACCATCGCCCTAACCCTAATCCTCACACCCAACCTTATCCTCAGCCTAACCCTAAGCCTAAGCCCAACCTTCTCCATAACCCTCACACTCACCCTCCCCCAAATCCTAACTCTACCCTAAACCTCACCCTCACCCTAACTCTAACACCAACACTAACACTAAACTTTACCCAAACCCTAACCCTAACCCTAAATCTAACAATAACCCTCACCCTCAGCCTCACCCTCACCCTAACACTTACCCTCACCCTAAAACTAACCCTAACCCTAACACTAACCTTCACACTAACCCTAACCCTCACCCTAATCCTGAACCCTAACCCTAACCCTAAACCTCACCCTCATCCTAGCCCTCACACTAACCCTCACCTTAACCCTAACCCTCATCCTCACCGAAAACTCACACTAACATTAACCCTAATCCTCAATCTAACCCTCACCCTAACCCTAACCCTAACCCATACCCTAACCCTAAACCTAACCCTAACCCTCATCCTTATCTTAACCTTCACTCTCAGTCACAACCTCAACTTAACCCTTACCGTCATCCTCACCCTAACCCTCACTGTAACCCTAAACCTCATCCTAACCCTCACCATAACCGTGAACCTAAACATCACCCTAACCCTAACCCTCACACTAAACCTCACACTCAGTCTAACCCTAAGCCTAATCCTAAGCCTTACCCTAATCCTCACCCTCACTCTATCCAACACCCTAACCCTAATCCTAACCATCACCCTAAACCTAATCCTCATCCCCACCCTCACCCTCAGCCTAAGCCTAAACCTAACCGTAAACCTCACACTCACCCTCACCCTAACCCAAATCCAAACCCTAAACTTAACCCTAACCCTAAAACTCAACCTAACCCTCACCCTAACCTTAACCCTCACACTGACCCTAATCCTAACCCTCGACATAACCCACACCCTAACCCTAAATCTAACCCTAAACCTCACCCTCAGCATAAACATAATCCTAACTATAACCCTAAACCTCACCCCAAACCTAACCCTCAACCTCACCCTCACACTCAAGCTCACTGTAACTCTAACACTAACACTAACACTAATCCTAACCCTAAACCTAAACCTAACCCTAACCCTAACCCTAATCCTAACACTCACCCTCACCCTAACACTAATTCTAACCCTAACCTAAACCCTAACCCTAACCCTCATGTCACCATAACCCTAACCCTCATCCTAACCCTCACCCTAAACCTAACCCTAACCCTAATCCTCACCCTAACACTAACGCTAACCCTCAACCTCACACTAGCCCGCACCCTAACCCTAATCCTAACACTAATCCTCATCCTAACCCTCACCCTAATTCTAACCCTAACCGTCACAGTAACCCTAACCCTAATCCTAACCCTCAACCTAACCCTAACTCTCATGCTCACTGTAAGACTAGCCGTAACCCTCAACCTAACCCTAAACTTGAGCCAAACCCTAACTCTCACCCTAACCCTAATCCTAAAACTCACCCTAACCCTAAACTTCAACCTCACCCTCACCCTCGGCCTAAACCTAAGCCTAACCCTAAGCCTAAACCTAACCCTCAGACTCACCTAACGCTTACCATAATCCTAAACCTAACCCTTAGCCTAACCCTCACCCTCACCCTAACCATAAATGTAACACTAACCCTAAACCTAAACTTCAACCTCAGCCTCACCCTAACCCTAACTCTAACCCTAAACCTCACACTCATCCTCACCTTAACCCTAACCCTAACCCTAAACCTCACCCTCACAATAGCCCTCACCCTAACCCTAATCCTAAAACTAACCCGCATCCTAACCCTCACCATAAGCCTAACACTCATCCTCACCCTCACCCTAAACCTAAACCTAACCATCAACCTAACCCTAACCCTCACCCTCACCATAACCCTTACCCTAACCCTCACTCTAACCCTAAACTTAACCCGAACCCTAACCCTCACCCTAATCCTAACACTCACCCTCAACCTCACCCTCAGCCTAACCCTAAGCCTAACCCTAAACCTAACCCTAACACACACACTCACCTTCACCCTAACTCTAATCCTAACCCTAACCCTCCCCCTAACTCTCACCGTAAACCTAATCTTAATACTAACACTAACCCTAAACCTCAACCTTACCCTCACCCGAACCGTAATTTTAACCCTAAACCTCACCCTCACCCTAAACCTAACTCTAACCCTAACCCAAACCCTAAACCTCACCCTAACCCTAACCCTCTCCCGCACCCTCACCCTCACTGTAACTCTAAACCTAACCATAACAATAACACTAATCCTAACCCGAACCATCACCCTACCCCTAATCCTCACCCCCACCCTCACCTTCAGCCTAACCATAAGCCTAAGCCTAACCCTCAACCTAACCCTTACACTCACTCTCACCCTAACCCTAATCCTAAACCTAAACTTAAACCAAACCCTAACTCTAACCCTAAACCTAACCCTAATCCTCATCCTCACACTCACCCTTGCCCAATCCCTAAACTTAACCCTCACCCTAACCTTAAGCCTAATCCTCACCCTAAGCCTCACACTCACCCTCACCCTAACCCTAATACTAACCCTAACCCTAACCCTAACCCTAACCCTCACCCTAACCCTCACCCTAGCCCTAATCCTAACCCTAATCCTAATCCTAAACCTCATCCTAACCCTCACTCTAAACCTAACCCTAAACCTCACCCTCAACCTAGCCCTCACCCTAAACCTAATCCTAACCTTAAAGCTCATCCAAAACCTCCCCATAACCCTAACCCTAGCCCTCAACCTAAACCTAACCCTCACCCTCAACCTCACTCTCAGCCTAACACTAACCTTCACCCTAACCCTCACATTCACCCTAACAGTAACCCTAAACCTAAACCTAACCCTATCCCTAAACCTCAACCTAAACCTCACCCTCACCCTAAACCTAACACTAAACCTAACCCTTAACCTCTCCATAACCCTAACTCTAACCCTAAACTTCACCCTCAACCTAACCATAACCCTAAGCCTAACTCTCACCCTCCCCCTAACCCTAACCCTATCACTCACCCTAACCATAAACTTAATCCGAATCCTAACTCTCACACTAACCCTAAACCTCAGCCTAACCCTAAACCTAAATGTAACCCTCACCCTAACCATCACACTCACCCTCACCCTACCCTCCCCCTAACCGTATATCTAACCCTAAACCTCACCCTCACGCTAACCCTAACCCTAACACTAAACCCCATTATAACCCTAAACTTAACCCTCACCCGCACCCTCACCCTCACCGTAACTCTAACCCTAACCCTAACCATAACACTAACTTTAACCCAAACATCACCCTAACCCTAATGCTCACCCCCACACTCACCCTCACCCTAACCCTAATCCTAAACCTAGCCCTATCCCTAAACCTCAACCTAAACTTCACCCTCATCCTAACCCTAACACTAACCCTAACCCTAATGCTCATCCTAACCCTCCCCTTAACGCTAACTCTAACCCTAAACGTCACACTGACCCTCACCCTAACCCTAACCCTAACGCTAAACCTCTCCCTAAACCTCACCCTAACCGTAACCCTCAACCCCATCCTCAACCTCACCGTAACTCTAACCCTAACCATAACAATAACACTAACCCCAACTCTAACCATAACCATAAACCTCAACCTCAGCCTAACCCTCACCACTAACTTAACTCTAACCATACCACAAACAATAACCCTAATCCTAACCCTAACCCTAATACACACACCCACCCTCACCCTAAGCCTAACCCTAAACCTAACCCTAACCCTAACCATAACCCTCACTGTAACTCTAACCCTAACCCTAACCCTAACACTAAACCTAACCCTAAGCCTCAGCCTCATCCTCACCCTACCCCAAACACTAAACCTAACCCTCACCCTAAACCTAATCCTGACCCTAACCCTAAACCTAACCAATACACTCACCCTCTCCCTACCCCTAATCCTATACCTAAACCTATCCCTAACCCTAACCCTCACCCTCACCCAAAACCTCAAAGTAACTCTAACTCTAAACCTAACAATAACCCTAACCCTAACCCTAACCCTAACCCTCACCCTCAGCCTCATCCTCACCGCAAACTTAACTCTAACCATAATACTAACAATAACCCTAACCCTAACATTAACCGTAATCCTCACCCCCACCCTCACCCTCAGCCAACCCTAAGCCAAACCCTAACCGTAACTCTAACACTAACACTCACCATAACCCTAACCCTCAACCTAATCCTAAACCTAAACCTAAGCCAAACCCTAACCCTAAACCTAAATCTAATCCTCAGCCTCACTCTCACCCTAAACCAAAACCTAACCCTAACCCCCAACCTAACCCTAAACCTAACCCTAACCCTAACCATAACCATAACCCTCACTGTAACTCTAAAACTAACCCTAACCCTAACCTTAAACCTAACCCTAATCCTCAGGCTCAACCTCACCCTAACCCAAAACCTAACCCTAACCGTCACCCTAACCCTAAGCCTAACCCTAACCCTAACCCTCACACTCACCCTCACCCTAACCCTAAATATAAACCTAACCCTATCCCTAACCCCAACCCTCACAGTCAACCTCAACCTAGCCGTCACCCTAACCCTAATCCTAAACCTAAACCTTATTCTAACCCTCACCCTAACCCTAAACCTAACCCTCACCCTAACCCTAAACCTAACCCTCTCCCTCATGCTCAGCCAAAGCCTACGCCTAAGCCTAAACCTAAGCCTAAACCTAACCCTAACCCTAACACTAACCTTAACTCTAACCCTAAACCTCACCCTTTCCCTAACCCTAACTCTAATCCTAACAGTGAACCTAAACCTCATCCTAACCTTAACCCTCACACACACCCTAAACCTTACCCTAATCCTAATCCTTTCACTAAGCTTAACACTCACCCACACCCTAACCCTAACTCTAACACTAACCCTAACCCTAACCCTCACCCTCAGCCTCACCCTAACCCTAACTCTAACCCTAAACCTAAACCTCACCCTAACCCTAACCTTAAACCTAACGCCAAACCTCACCCTAAGCCTAATCCTAAAACTCACCCTCACGCTAGCCCTCACACTAACCCTAATCCTACCCCTAATGCTCATCCAAACGCTCCCAATAACCCTAAACCTAGCCCTCACCCTATCCCTAACCCTCAAAGTCTCCCTCATCCTCAGCCTAACCCTAAGCCTAAACCTAATCCACACCCTAACCCTCACACTCAACCTCACCCTAAACCTAATCCTAAACCTAACCCTGTCCCTAAACCTCAACCTAAACCTCAGCCTCACCCTAAACCTAACAATAACCCTAAACCTGAACCTCACCCTAACCCTCCCCCTAACCCTAACTCTAACCCTAAACCTCACCCTCACCCTAATCCTAACCCTAACCCTAAACCTCACCCTAAACCTCACACTAACCCTAAAACTCACACTCGCCCAAAACCTCAAAGTAACTCTAAACCTAAAAATAACACTAACCCTAAACCTAATCCTAACCATAACCCTCACCCTCACCGAAAACTTAACCCTAACAATAACACTAACAATAACCCTAACACTAACACTAACCCTAATCCTCACCCCCACCCTCACCCTCAGCCTAACCCTAAGCCAAACCGTAACCCTAATCCTAAACCTAACCCTCACTGTAACCCTAACCTTAAACCTAACCTTAACCCTAAACCTAACCCTAATCCTCAGCCTCAACCTCACCCTAACCCTAACCCACACACTAACCCTAAGCCTAACCCTAAACCTAAAACTAACCCTCACACTCACCCTCACCCTAAACCTAATCCTAAACCTAACCCAAACCCTAACCCTAACCCTCACCCTAAGCCTCAACCTAGCCCTCACCGTAACCCTAAATCTAAACCTAACACTAAACCTAAACCTCATCCTAACCATAAACCTAACCCTCACACTCACGCTCACCATAACCGTAGCCTTAACCCTAACAGTAACCCTAACCCTAGCCCTAACCCTCACCCTTACCATAACCCTCACCCTAACCCTAACGCTCACCCTAACACTTACCCTCACCCTAACACTAACTCTAACCCTAACACTAACCCTCACACTATCCCTAACCATCACCCTAACCGTATTCCTCAAACTAACCCTAAACCTAATCCTCACCCTCAACCTAACCCTCACCCTAAACCTAACCCTCATCCTCACCCTAAACCTCACAATAACCCTAAGACTAATCCTCAATCTAACCCTCACTCTCACCCTACACCTAAACCTAACCCTCACCTTAACCCTAACCCTCACCCTAACCCTAACTCTACGCATAAACCTCACCCTAACCCTCAGGCACACCCTCTCCATCAGTGTAAACCTAAGCCTAACCCTAACTCTAATCCTAACCCTCACACTAACTCTAACATTTACCCTCACCCTAACCCTAACCCTCACCCTCACCCTCACCCTCAGCTTAACCCTAAGCCTAAGCTTAACCCTAACACTCACACTCACCCTAAACCTTACCCTAACCCTAATCCTAACCCTAAGCCTAACCCTCACCCTCACCCTAACCCTCACCCTAACCCTAAACCTAACCCTAATCCTCAGCCTCACCCTTACCCTAGCCCAAACCCTAACCCTAACCCCCAGCCTAACCCTAAGCATAACCCTAACCCTCACACTCACCCTCAGCCTAAACCTAATACTAAACCTAAAACTATCCCTAACCCTAACCCTCACCCTAAGCCTCAACCTAGCCAACACCAGAAACCTGAATCTAACCCTAACCCTAAACCTAAACCACATCCTAAACCTAAACATAAGCCTCACCCTCACCCTCACCGTAACCGTAGCCCTAACCCTAACAGTAACCCTAACTCTAGCCCTATTCCTCACAGTTACCATAAGCCTCACCCTAACCCTAACCCTCAACCTAACACTTAACCTCACCCTAACACTAACTCTAACCCTAAGACTAAACCTCACACTATCCCTAACCATCATTCTAAACCTTATCCTCACCCTAACCCTAACCCTAACTCTCACCCTCAACCTAACCCTCACCCTAAACCTAACCCTCATACTCACCCTAAACTTCACAATAACCGTAAAACTAATCCTCAATCTAACCCTCACCCTACCCCTAAACCTATCCCTCACCCTAACCCTAAACCTCACCCTAACCCTAACTCTACACCTAAACCTCACCCTAACCCTAACTCTAACACTAACCCTAACCCTAACCCTCACCCTCAGCCTCACCCTAACCCTAAACCTCAACCTCACCCTAACCCTAACCCTAAACCTAACGCTAAACCTCACCCTAACCCTAACCCTAAAACTTACCCTCACCCTAGTCCTTATCCTAACTCTAATCCTAACCCTAACAATCATCCAAACCCTCCCCATAACCCTAACACTAGCCCTCACCCTAACCCTAAACCTCAAACTCACCCTCACCCTCAGCCCAAACCTAAACTTAAACCTAAAACTCACCCTAACCCTCACACTCACCCTCACCCTAACCCTAATCCTAAACGTAACCCTATCCCTAAACCTGAACCTAAACCTCACCCTCACCCTAAACCTAACACTAACCCTAACCCTGAAACTCACCCTAACCTTCCCCCTAACCCTAACCCTAACCCTAAACCTCACCCTCACCCTAACCCTAACCTGAACCCTAAACCTTACCCTAACCCTAATCCTCACCCTCACCCAAAACCTCAAAGTAACTCTAATTCTAAACCTAACAATAACACTAAACCTAACCCTAAACCTTACCCTAACCCTAATCCTCACCCTCACCCAAAACCTCAAAGTAACTCTAATTCTAAACCTAACAATAACACTAAACCTAACCCTAACCCTAACCCTAAACAAAACCCTCACCCTCAGCCTCACCCTCACTGCAAACTTAACTCTAACAATAACACTAACAATAACCCTAACTGTAACAGTAACTCTAATCCTCACCTCGACCCTCAGCCTAACCCTAAGCCAAACCCTAACCCAAACCCTAAACCTAACTCTAACCCTAAACCTCACCCTCACGCTAAACCTAACTCTAAACCAAACCCTGAACCTAAACGTCATCCTAAACCTAACCCTCACACACACCCTAACCCTTACCCTATTCCTAATGCTTTCACTAAGGCTAACCCTCACCCACACCCTAAATCTCAACCTAACCCTAACTCTAACACTAACCCTAACTCTAACCCTAAACCTCAAACTCACCCTAACCCTAACCCTAAACCTAACGCTAAACCTCACCCTAACCCTAACCCTAAAACTCACCCTCACCCTAGCCCTCACCCTAACCCTAATCCTAACCCTAACGCTCATCCAAACCCTCCCCATAACCCTAAACCTAGCCCTAACCCTAACCCTCAAAATTTCCCTCACCCTCAGCCTAACCCTAAGCCTAATCCTAACCCTCACGCTAACCCTCAAATTCAACCTCTCCCTAACCCTAATCCTAAACCTAACCCTATCCCTAAACCTCAACCTAAACCTCCCCCTCACCCTAAACCTAACCCTAACCCTAACCCTGAACCTCATCCTAACTGTCCCCCTAAGCCTACCTCTAACCCTAATCCTCCCCCTCACCCTAACCCTAATCCTAACCCTAAACCTCACCCTAAACCTCACCCTAACCCTAACCCTCACCCTCACCTAAAACTTCAAAGTAACTCTAACGCTAAACCTAACAATAACACTAACTCTAACCCTAACCCTAACCATAAACCTCACTCTCAGCCTCACCCACACCGCAAACTTAACCCTAACCATAACACTAATAATAACCCTAACCCTATCCCTAACCCTAACCCAACCCTAACCCTCACACTCACCGTCACCGTAAACTAAATCCTAAACCTAACCCTATCCCTAACCCTAAACTTCACCCTAAGCCATAACCTAGCCCTCACCCTAACCCTAAATCTAACTCAAACCCTAAACCTAAAACTCATCCTAACCCTAAACTTAACCCTCAACCTCACCCTCACCGTAACCGTAGCCTTAACCCTAACAGTAACCCTAAATCTACAACTAACCCTCACCCTTACCATAACCCCCACCCTAACACTAACCCTAAACCTAACACTTATCCTCACCCTAACACTAACTCTAACCCTAACACTAACACTCACACTATCCCTAACCATCACCCTAAACCTAATCCTCACACTAACCCTAACCCTAACACTCACCCTCAACCTAACACTCACAATAAACCTATAAACCTAACCCTCATCCTCACCCTAAACCTCACAATAACTCTAACACTAATCCTCAATCTAACCCACACCCTCACCCTACCCCTAAACCTAACCCTCACCCTAACCCTAAACCTCACCCTAACCCTCACCCTAACCCTAACTTTGCACCTAAACCTCACCCTAACCCTCTCCCTCACGCTCACCTTCTCCCTCAGTGTAACCCTAAGCCTAAACCTAACCCTAACCCTAACCCTCACACTAACTGTAACCCTTACCCTCACCCTAACCCTCAACCTAACCCTAGCCCTCACGCTCACTGTAACCCTAACACTTACCCTCACCCTAACCCTAACCTTCACCATCACATGCACCCTCAGCTTAACCCTAAGCTTAAGCCCAACCCTAACCCTAACCCTCACCCTCACCCTAACACTCACCCTAACCCTAACTCTAACACTGAACCTAACCCTCATCCTCAGCCTCACCCTAACCCTAACTCTAACCCTAAACCTCACCCTCACCCTAACTCTAACCCTAAGCCTAACCCTAAATCTCACGCTCATCCTAGCCCTCAACCTAACCCTAATCCTTACCGTAATGCTCATCCTAACCCTCCCCTAACCCTAACCCAAACCCCCACCCTAATCCTCAACCACACCCTCACACTCAGCCTAACCCTAAGCCTAACCCTATCCCTAACGCTAACCCTAACCCTCACCGTAAACCTAACCCTATCCCTAACGCTAACCCTAAACCTAAACCTAAACCTAAACCTAACCCTAATCCTAAGCATCATCCTCACCCTAAACCAAAACCTAAACCTAACCCTCACCCTAACCCTAAGCCTAAGCCTAACATAACCATAACCCTCACACTAACCCTCACCCTAACCCTAATCCTAAGCCTAACTTAACCCTAAAACTAAACCTCACCCTATCCCTAACTCTAACATTAACCCTAACCCTAACCCTCACCCTCAGCCTCACCCTAACCCTAACACTATTCCTAACCCTAACACTAAACCTCACCCTAAGCCTAAGCCTAAGCCTAACCCTCACCCTCACCCTCACTGTAACCGTAACCCTAACCCTAACCCTAAAAATAACCCTAACCCTATCCCTATTCCTCACACTAACCATAACCCTCACCCTAGGGCTAACCCTCACCATAACACTTGCCCTCACTCTAACACTAACCCTAACCCTAACACTAACCCTCACACTAAACCTAACCCTCAACCTAATCCTAAACCTCACCCAAACCCTAACCCAAACCCTCACCCTCACCGTAGCCCTCACCCTAACCCTGATTCTAACCCTCACCCAAAACCTAACCCTCATCCTCACACTAAACCTCACACTGACCCTAACCCTAATCCTCAATCTAACCCTCACCCTACCACTAACCCTAACCCTTACCCTAACCCTAAACTGAACTTTAACCCTCACCCTTATCTTAACCTTCACCCTCAGCCTAAACCCTCATCCTCACACTAAACCTCACACTGACCCTAACCCTAACCCTCACCCTAATCCTAATTTTAACCGTAACCCTCACCCTAACCCTAAACTTAACCAAACACTAACTCTCATGCTAACACTAAACCTAACCCTCACCAAAACCCTAAAATTCACCCTCACCCTCACTCTCAGCCTAACCCTAAGCCTAATCCTAAACTTAACTCTCACACTCACCCTAACCCTTACCCTAATCTTAAACCTAACCCTAAGCCTAAGCCTCACCCTCACCCTAACCCTCACCCTAAACCTAACTCTAACACTAACCCTAAACCTAAACCTCAACCTAAGCCTCACACTTACCCTAACTTTAATCCTAAACCTCACCCGAACCCTAACCATAACTCTAACCCAAACCCTAACACTAAACCTCAAATTGACCCTAAACCTAACCCTCACCCTCACCTTAACCTTAACCCTAAGCCTAACCCTAACAATAACCCTCACCCTCACCGTAACACTAATCCTAACCCTAACCCTAACCCTAACCCTAAAACTCACACTCACCATAACTCTAACCCTCATCCTAACCCTCACCCTAACCCTAACCCTAAACCTCACCCAAACACTAACCCTAACCCTCACCCTAACCCTAATCCTAACCCTAATCCTCATCCTAACCCTCACACTAAAATTAACCCTAACCCTCACCCTCACCCTCAACTGAAACCTAAGCCTAACTCTCACCCTAACCCTATTTCTAACACTCCCCCTCACCCTAACCCTAAATCTAAACCTAACCCTCACCCTAACCCTAACCCTCACCCTCACCGTAACCCTAACCCTCAAGCTAACCCTCACCCTAACCATAACCCTAAACCTAAACCTTAATCTAACACTAACCCTAAACCTAACCCTCAACCTAAACCTCACCCTAACCCTAACTCTATCCCTAAATATCACCCTCACCCTTACCCTAACCTTACCCTTAAACCTAAACTTAAACCTCAATTTAACCCTAACCGTAAACCTCACCCTCACCACAGCCCTCACTCTAACCCTAATCCTAATCCTCAAGCTAACCCTAACCCTCACCCTCACTGTAAGCCTTACTCTAACCCTCACCCTAACCCTAAACTTAACCCGAACCTTAACTCTCACCCTAACTCTAACCCTAACCCTCACCCAAACCCTAACCCTCCTTCCTCACTCTCACTTTCAGCCTAAAATTAGGCCTAACCCTAACCCTAACCCTAAACCTCACACTAACCCTCACCATAACCCTAATCCTAATCCTAACTCTAAACCTCACCCTAACCCTAACCCTAACCCTCACCCTCACCCTAGCACTCACCCTAATACTAATCCTAACCCTAACCCTCAACCTAACCCTAAAATTAATCGAACCCTAACTCTCACACTAAACCTAACCCTAAACCTCACCCTAACCCTTACTCTCACACTCACCCTCACTCTCAGCCTAACCCTAAGCCTAAGCCTAACCCTAACTCTAACCCTCACACTCACCCTAACACTTACCCTAATCTTAATCCTAACCCTAAGCCTAACCCTCACCCTCATCCTAACCCTCACCTTAACCCTAACTCTAACACTAACCCTAAATCTAACCCTCACCCTCAGCCTCAACCTTACCCTAACTCTAACCCTAAATCTCATCCGCACCCTAAACCTAACCCTAACCCTAACCTTCAACCTCACCGTATCCCTAACACTAAACCTCACCCCCACCCTAGCCCTCACCCTAACACTAATCTTAACCCTAACATTCATCCTAAACCTCCCCATAACCCTAAACCTAACTCTCACCCTAACCCTAACCCTCAACCTAACCCTCACTCTCAGCCTAAACTTAATCCTAACCCTAAACCTAACCCTAACCCTCAGACTCACCCTAACCCTAAACCTAATCTTAATCCTAACCCCAACCCTAATGCTCACCCTCACTCTAACCCTCAACTAACCCTAACCCTAACCCTAACACTAACCCTAAACCTAACCCTCACCCTCAGCCTCACCCTAACTCTAACTTTAACCCTAACCCTAAACCTCAACCGAAACCTAACCCTAAACCTCACCCTCACCCTAGCCCTTACCTTAACCCTAATCCTAACCCTAACCCTCATCCTAACCCTCCCCATAACCCTAACCCTAACACTCAACTTAACCCTAACCCTCACCCTCAACATCAACCTCAGCATATCCTTAAACCTAAACATAAAGCTAACCCTAACACACACACTCACCCTCGACCTATCCCTAATCTTATCCCTAACCCTAAACCTAACCCAAACCCTCCCCCTAACTCTCACTCTAAAGCTAACCCTAACACTAACCCTAACCCTCACCCTAAGCTTAATTCTAACCCTAAACTTCACCCTCACACTAACACTAAATCTAACCCTAACCCAAACCCTAAACCTCACCCTAAACCTAAACCTTCACCCTCAATATCACCGTAACTATAACCCTAACCCTAACAATAACACTAACCCTAACACTAACCATAACCATAACCCTCACCTTCAGCCTCACCCTCACTGCAAACTTATCCCTAACCATAACACTCACAATAACCCTAACCCTAACCCAAATCCTAATCCTCACCCCCACTCCCAACCTCACCATCAGCCTAAGCCTAACCCTAACCCTAACGTTAACCCTAGCACTCACGGTAACCCTAACCCTAACCCTAACAATAACCCTAACCCTACCCCTAATCCTAACCCTCACCCTCACCCTAAACCTCACCCTTACTGTAACCCTAACCCTCACCCTAACCATCACTCTAACCCTAAACCTAAACCTAAACCTCACCCTAACACTAACCCTAAACCTCACCCTCACCCTAGCCCTCAACCTAACCCTAATCTTAACTCTAATCCTCATCCTAACCCTCACCCTAACCCTCACACTAACGCTAAACTTAAACTGAACCCTAACTCTAACCCTAAAGCTGGCCCTAACCCTCAGCCTAACCCTAAAGCGAACCCTCTCCCTCACCCTCAGTGTAATGCTTAGCCTAATCCTAACCCTATCCTTAACCCTCACACGCACCCTAATTCTTACCCAAACCCGAATCCTAACCCTAATCCTAAACTTCACCCTCAGCCTCACCTTAACCCTAAGTCTAAGCCTAAACCTCACCCTCACCCTAACCCTAAACCTAAACCTAACCCAAAACCTCACCCTAACCCTAAACCTAAACCTCATCCTCACCCTAACCCTCACCCTAAACCTAATCCTAACCCTAACCCTCATCCTAACCCTCACCCTAACACTAACCCTGACCCACACCCTCAACCTCACCCTAACCATAACCCTAAACCTAACCCTCAACCTAACCCTAACCCTAACCCTAACCCTCAACCTAACCCTAACCCTCACCCTCAATTTAACCCTTACCCTCACCCTCACCCTAACCCTAAAATTAAACCGAAACCAAACTCTCACCCTAATCCTAAACCTAACCCTCCCACTAACCCTAACCTTCAAACTTACCCTCACCTTCAGACTAACACTAAGCCTAAACCTAACCCTATGCCTAACCCTCACACTCACCCTAACCCTAATGCTAATCCTAATCCTAACACTAACCCTAAACCTCACCCTCATCTTAACCCTCACCTTAAGCCTAACCCTAACATTAATCCTAAACCTAACCCTAACCCTAAACCTCATCCTCACCCAAAACCTCACACTAACCCTCACACTAATCCTCAATCTAACCCTCACCCTCACCTTCAACCTAGCCCTCAACCTAACCCTAACACTCATCCTCACCCTAAACCTCACACTAAACCTAACACTAATCCTCAATCTAACCCTCACCCTCACCCTCACCCTAACCCTAACCATCACCCTAAACTTAACCCTCACCCTTACCATAACCCTCATCCTCAGCCTAACCCTCACCTTTACACTTACTGTCACCCCCACCCAAACCCTCACCCTAACCCTACCCCTCACCTGACCCTAACCCTACACCTAAACCTCAACCTCACACTAACCCTAACTCTAACCCTAACCCTAACACTAAACCTCATGCTATCCCTAAACCTAACCCTCACCCTCAACCTCATGCTCACCCTAACCCTAAGCCTAAACCTAACCATTAACCTAACCCTCACCCTCAACCTAGCCCTCAACCTAACCCTAATGCTAACCCAAACCCTCATCCTAACACTCACCCTAACCCTAACCCTAACCATCACCCTAACCCTAATACTCACGCCCACCCTCACCCTCAGCCTAACACAATGCCTAAGCCTAACCCTAACCCTAAACCTCACACTGACCCTCAGCCTAACCCTAATCCTAACCCTAACCCTAACCCTATCCCTAAACCTCAACCCAACCCTCACCATAACCTTAACCCTAACACTAACCCTAACATTAACGCTCGACCTAATGCTCCAACTAACCCTAAATCTAACCCTAAACCTCACCTCACCCTAACGCTAAACCTAAAACTAACCCTAAACCTAACCCTAAATCTCACCCTCACCCTCAACCTCACACTCACCATTACTCTAACCCTAACTCTAACAATAACACGAATCCTAACCCTAAACCTAACCCTAACCCTAACCCTAATCCGAACAATCACCTTCACCCTAACCATAATCTTAACCCTAACCCTCATCCTAACCCTAATGCAAAACCTACCCCTAACCCTAAACATTACCCTAACACTAACCCTAATCCTCACCCCCACCCTAGCCCTCACCCTAACAATAATCCTTACCTTATCCCTCACCCTAACCCTAACTTTAACAGAACCCTCACTCTCACCCTAACCCTAACATTAACCCTCAACCTAGCCCTAACCTTCACCCTCACCCTGACTCTCAGCCTAACCCTAAGCCTAAGCCTAACCCTAAACCTAAACCTAAACCTCACACTCACCCTAACCCTTACCCTAATCCTAAACCTATCCCTAAGCCTAAACCTAACCCTCAACCTCAGCCTCACCCTTACCCTAACTCTAACCCTCAACCTCAGCCTCACCCTTACTCTAACTCTAACCCTAAACCTCACCCTCACCCTAAACCTAACTCTAACCCTAACCCTAACACTAAACCTCACCCTTACCCTAACTCTAAACCTCAATCTCACCGTAACCCCAACCCTAACCCTAACCCTAACAATAATCCTCACCCTCACCATAACCCTAATTCTAACCCTAACCGTCACCCTAGCCCTAACCCTCACCCTCACCGTAACACTAACCCCCATCCCAACCCTCACACTAACCCTAATACTAACCCTAAACCTTACCGTAACACTAAACGTAACCCTCACCCACACCCTAGCCCTCACCCTAATGCTAATCCTCACCCTAACCCTAAATTTAACCGATCCTTAACTCTCACCCTAAACCTAAACCTAACCCTAACCCTAACCCTAACCCTCACCCTGACCCTCACTCTCAGCCTAACCCTAAGCCTAAGCCTAACCCTAAACCTAACATTTCCACTCACC